>NC_044055.1:23942299-24239799 GCF_902167405.1 Gadus morhua | reverse complement strand
AGCAGTGAGTAAGGGAGAGCAATCACCGAGGCTGGAGAGCGCACTCTGGGTTAGCCACCCCCCGCTCATCCCAGGCCTTACCTCTGATCTTTGCATGGCGGTGGCCTCTCACCACCAGCACCATGTGGGCTTGCTTAATTCACTGAAGACCAATCAGCCTCCGCTGAAGGGCGGTCACCCCTCACCATGATGGGGTCAGTCTAATTGATGGATGACCTCGATGCGTCCCTGGGCATGCTGGGTGTGTGTGCATACCTGTGTGCAAGGATGCGGGCGTAGACCACGGATATGAACTATGAATATTAAACCCATTGCACCTATCCATCTTCTATCTTTTCATCTGTCTGCCTGCCTGCCTGTCTGTCTGTCTGTCTGTCTGTCTGTCTGTCTGTCTGTCTGTCTGTCTGTCTGTCTGTCTGTCTGTCTGTCTGTCTATCAGTCCATCCGTCCATCTTCCTAGCTGTGCTTCTGGCTGGCTGCCAGTCTCTCCGTCCATCTATCCTTGTCTGTCCAACTGTCTGTTTGCCAGCTGTCCACCCAGCTGTCTGTTTGTCCGTCACTGGTGGTGTATACCGTGTATGAGCCGTAGCCCAGGGAGACGGAGAGAGGAACTGAACCAGTAAACAAACAGCATTAGCATAATGGCCGTGCTCGTCAGCACATAGCTCTCTTCCAGGAAGTTTGAAGCATTGTTGCAAAGAGTGATGAGAGAAACCACAAGGTCAATACGTTTGATTTAGTCCTAATACGTTAAATGTATACGTCACCACATACCGGTACACTTTGAAACATAGCTCACTCAGTGTGTGTGTGTGTGTGTGTGTGTGTGTAGGATTACGGTGCTTTTCCTTTGACTTCTACCATGAGGAAGGAGAGACAAACCCAAACCTTTATTTATTGCCCTGTGGCTTTGAATTTGTTCGGATGTCTTGCTTATGTTTTGTTTTTCCATCGGTTTGTTAGTTTGCATGCATTTGTGTGTGTGTGTGTGCGTGTATGTGTGCGTGTGTGTGTGTGTGTGTGTGTGTGTGTGTGTGTGTGTATGTGTGTGTGTGTGTGTGTGTGTGTGTGTACACTGTTGTTGGATGAGGGCACTTGGGTGAGGCTTCTATGGCTCCTTTATGACGGCGTCAGTCTTTAGTTATAGATATAGCAATATCACACAAGAGGGAGTGCTGTTGTACTGAATATCAGCACAGCTGTGGTTTGGTCGTAGGTACGAGGCCGTAAGCCGAGTGCCGAAGATAAACACAGTTGTGTGATAGTTCTACAAGCACCATTTATTAGTTAACAGAAATAGATAACAACATGTTAAGATTTGTTTGTTTGTTTGGCTCCGCCAACACAAATAGATCCCAAACTGGACTAGGACTGAACTGTTGCCGAGCAACCCATAAACACACTAGCTTAATAACATTAACGGTTATTAACCTTTAAAGTGGAGTGATACATGTATGTTCAAAATTCCCTGTGCTGTTATACTCTATGTCCGCACTCATGGAATGCCTCTTGTCCAATCAAATTATTGGTCGGAACTAACTATTGTATAAATAACTATACATACTGCATACATATAGCTCTCTCCGCCTATCTCTCTCCCCCTGTCTCTCTCTGTATCTCTAACTCACTGGTGGAATATTTTGTGTGTGTGCTATACTGAGTTTGCCACTTTGCCTTTGCAGCCTGCAGTCTCTTGCACTCTCTGTCGATGTCCAGGCTGTTGTTTTTATTTGTCCCCAGTGACAAGGCGGTTAAGGGTTATTGTATTTTTCTTTTCGATTGCTAGAGTTCAGTTAAAAGATCTCTCTCTTTCTGAAAGGAAGCAGTCCTTTCAGCCCCTCCCCTCCCCCATTGTCAGCACTTTACCGTTTCAACTCATTGGCTTCCTCTTTTGCCCCCCCCCCGCCCCCTCCCCCCCTCCCGACACACATTTGCATGCTGTGAGCACAGGGTGGGTCGCTGCGCTGCTCTTGAGCCGCGGGGTGAGCCGGTCTGGGGCGCGAGACGGCAGCACCTGCAGACGGGGGAAGTGACGAGCTTCCTCCACAGCCCAACGTCTCCTCTGCGTGTCACTGTGCGGTAACAACTACCATGATGAGCAACATTACAATGACGAGTAGTAGCACTAGACTAATGTACATGGTACAAAGACAATGCTGCACGCCATCTAGGTGGCTTTTACTGGGCCCCTCCAGACACAAGGATGTAGGGTGATGGTGTTGGAAACCGGTTCATTGTAAAAGTGACATTAATGGTGCTTCATGTTACGTGAATGGCGCTTCATGTTACGTTAATGGTGCTTCATGTTACGTGAATGGTGCTTCGTGTTACATGAATGGTGCTTCATGTTACATGAAGCACCATTCACGTAACATGAAGCACCATTCATGTTACATGAATGGTGCTTCATGTTACATGAATGGTGCTTCATGTTCATGGTGCTTCAGATGTCCCCAGTGTGTGTGTTGACGCCTGGTTTAACCTGTGCACACTGATTACTCAAAGCATAACAGGTGTGTAGCCCTATGTTCCTTGGAAGAACATACCTTCTAGTCATGCTTGGGTCTGTGGGGCGGGGGTCTGTGGGACGGGGGTCTGTGGGTCTGTGGGCCTGTGGGTCTGTGGGGCGGGGGTCTGTGGGTCTGTGGGCCTGTGGGTCTGTGGGGCGGGGGTCTGTGGGTCTGTGGGTCTGTGGGTCTATGGGGCGGGGGTCTGTGGGGCAGGGGTCTGTGGGTCTGTGGGGCGGGGGTCTGTGGGGCGGGGGTTTGTGGGTCTGTGGGGCGGGGGTCTGTGGGGCGGGGGTCTATGGGTCTGTAGGGCGGGGGTCAGAGGGTCTGTGGGGCGGGGGTCTGTGGGTCTGTGGGGCGGGGGTCTATGGGTCTGTGGGGCGGGGGTCAGAGGGTCTGTGGGGCGGGGGTCTGTGGGTCTGTGGGGCGGGGGTCTGTGGGTCTGTGGGGCGGGGGTCTGTGGGGCGGGGGTCTGTTGGTCTGTGGGGCGGGGGTCTGTGGGGCGGGGGTCTGTTGGTCTGTGGGGCGGGGGTCTGTGGGGCGGGGGTCTGTGGGTCTGTGGGGCGGGGGTCAGTGGGGCGGGGGTCTGTGGGTCTGCGAGGCGGGGGTCTGTGGGTCTGTGGGTCTGCGGGGGTCTGTGGGTCTGTGGGGCGGGGGTCTGAGGGTCTTTGGGGCGGGGGTCTTAGGGTCTGTAGGTCGGGGGTCTGTAGGGCGGGGGTCGGCAGGTTCCTGGAGCAGCTTTACAATGTGGCCAACATTCACCCATCTATACACACATTCACTGCAGGCGGTATCAACTTTGCACAGCCAGCTGGTTGGAAGCAGTTAGGGCTAGGGGCTAGTAGCATGCGGTGCCCCTTTATTTCGGTGGGGCAGAAACTATTGGCGTATGACCACACCCACAATTTATATATATTTTTTACATATATATTTTGAGCTACATTAAAACATGTTAACTAAACTAATTGTAAAAATAAACTAATTACCTAATGTTACTGCACGCTTTTGAAGTGCCATCCGCAACACTCGTCATATGATGTCCCTTATAGGGAAGTTATTTCTTCCATATTTTATTTTAACAACAGGCTTAGCGAGTGCATTGCAAATACATGAAAAGTAGAAATACAAGTCATCAATCAAGCAGACCTTCGATTTGGAACTTGGCCCAACGATGTGTGCAAATCTCTCAATAACAACACTTTTGAAATCAGATATGAAATCATGTATGCAATTTAAATACCTGCTGAAATAAATAAATAAATAAATAGTCTTCAATGCCAAAAGATACAGGCGGAGTAATTCGATTTTAAACAACAACAGTCCTAGAATATGACCATGGGGCAGACTACTTTACGAACATATGGGCGTCTTATAGCGCTGATTGCAATTCTTATTGCAAGCCTGCAGGGTTATGCGAGAAACATACGGAGGGACGCGTCGTTGAGCTCCGCCGCCCCACATTGCATGACACGTTAAACTCAACTAGAATCGCCACCATCAATTTGATATCAACAGACCAAAAATAGTCGGAAAGCCTACAGAAACTATAGATAGTTAATGTGACAATCACATTATTAAAAATAAACTTGGAGCAATGATTTACTCAGGAACTATTTTTTTTGGGAGCATGCTTTTGCAGGGTTCCTGACTAAGCCGCCCCACCTGCCCATATGGACGGCACGCGGCTGGGGCCTTGCCCAGGGACACCTCGACATACAACCCACTCTACCTCCTAAGCCCCAAGCTGCCAGTGATGCCCCCTGTAACAATGGATGTAATCCACTTAAAAGTTCACTCCGGGTCATTTATTTAACTTATCCAATTGACAAATAACAAATTATCGCTAAGTAATACAAGAACTTTAATATTGATAAGGAAAGGACATTTGTGCTCATTTTCATGAACACAAATGTACAACATTCTATGGTTTAGATTGGAAATAGTGAAATAGTTTTAAATGTAAGAAAGTTCGCATTTTGTTTCCCTACAGCAAGAGGTGAGAGGAGAAGAGAAGACCCCGAGCCCACCACAGTGAGGACAAGGTGTCCTCCCCAAGAGGTGAGAGGAGAAGAGAAGACCCCGAGCCCACCACAGTGAGGACAAGGTGTCCTCCCCAAGAGGTGAGAGGAGAAGAGAAGACCCCGAGCCCACCACAGTGAGGACAAGGTGGTCCTCCCCAAGAGGTGAGAGGAGAAGAGAAGACCCCGAGCCCACCACAGTGAGGACAAGGTGGTCCTCCCCAAGAGGTGAGAGGAGAAGAGAAGACCCCGAGCCCACCACAGTGAGGACAAGGTGGTCCTCCCCAAGAGGTGAGAGGAGAAGAGAAGACCCCGAGCCCACCACAGTGAGGACAAGGTGGTAGCGCAGACCGCAGCGAGGAGCAGCGAGGAGCAGCGAGGCCGTCTGCCTCGAGGCTCAGGGCTTCATTCTCTCTGCTAATGACTCTGCTGGGCAGACCTTCACTGACGCTGGGTTCAGCAGCCCGGGGCCCCCGGGGGCTGGGAGCAGACCCAGCACCGTAGCGCTCCACCGGCCTCTCGTAGCTGCTGGGGTGTCACGAGGTGATGCTTCCTCTGCTCTCCGAGTCGGCCAACAGATACTTGTGTATTCCAGACAACAGTGTCTCCCTGCACAGCGGAGCACACACACATCTGCCCTGCTGCACTCCCACGCCTCGCAGGATTTCATTGTTGCCTATTAGTATTTGTATTTTCTCCATCATTTATTGTTTTACACGATTGTGGGAACGGGAGTGGATGAGGGCTGGTTTCGGCAGCCTCACCTGGCCCAGTCTGATTGGACTCTGGGGCTGACCATGAAGTAATCAGTGTGCAAAGGTTGAACCAGCCATCTCCACAAACACTGGGGAGAACCTCCTGCATGGCAACGTGATGCACCAGGCCATGTATCGTTATCAGCAAACCAATCTACAATAACAACAAGCTTCAATACCACTGCCCTTTGTCCGGAGGAGCCAAATGAAAGTCAGGTAGGACGAGTGAGGCCCCCTAGGTGGAGTGGGGCCTCCTAGGTGGAGTGTGGCCCCCTAGGTGGAGTGTGGCCCCCTGTGGCCCCCTTTGGCCCCCTGTGGCCCCCTAGGTGGAGTGTGGCCCCCTTTGGCCCCCTAGGTGGAGTGTGGCCCCCTGTGGCCCCCTAGGTGGAGTGTGGCCCCCTAGGTGGAGTGTGGCCCCCTTTGGCCCCCTAGGTGGAGTGTGGCCCCCTGTGGCCCCCTAGGTGGAGTGTGGCCCCCTGTGGCCCCCTAGGTGGAGTGTGGCCCCCTTTGGCCCCCTAGGTGGAGTGTGGCCCCCTGTGGCCCCCTAGGTGGAGTGTGGCCCCCTGTGGCCCCCTAGGTGGAGTTTGGCAGCCTCCTAGGTAAATGCATCAAAATGCATCTATAAGCGTTTTAAGGTCCCATCGTAGTCCTCTGAATGGGGAGCTGCCAGCAGATTCCCCTCCTTATGAAGTAGCAGTAGTTCCTTGAAAATGAGTAATATTGTAGCAATACAGTAGGAACTAAGGTACACTCTAGCTGTCCCTTTGTGACTTGTCATCACTGCTAAGGCCTCCCTCAGAGCGTCCTGCTGAAGACATCAATGAAAAGTAATGGACTCTCTTTGTTTCATTATGTTAATGAAACACAACACCTCACCATCTACCACTGGCTGTTGATGCCGCTGGTGACTGTCCCCTCACGTTGATCCTCCATTCACCTTAAGCTGGGTGGCAGTGGATCTGTGAGGATTTAGATGTTGTGCTACTGTAGATACAAATAAATGCTTCGGAAGATTCTGGATTCATAATTTGTTATCTTTAGACATGGAACACATCGTCAAGGTCTTTTTCGTTTCGTGTTTCTGGCGATATCATTTAAAGCCATCGAGCACACGTTCACCTCCCCCCCTTGTTTATTTTCTCTCTCTCTCTCTCTCTCCCTCTCCCTCTCCCTCTCCCTCTCCCTCTCCCTCCCTCTCTCCCTCTCCCTCTCTCTCTCTCTCTCTCTCTCTCACTCATTTTCTCCCTCTCTCCTCCCGAACAGAGACATCCCATTTGTCTCCATCAGCTGCAGAATGCACCTATTCCCCAGGGCCCTTCTGCTGTGTCACACTGAGTTTGTCACTCTACATTAGGGCCTCGGTTCTCAGGAAAAAGCTGGGGCCCCAGATACACACACACCAACACACACACACATTTTATCATTCATTACAGTCGGGCTGTTTTCTTTTTTCTACCTTGAGTATCTAGTCTGTCTGACATAATTTGCCGCAGCCTTCAGCGAGCTTGTCTACCAACCTTCCCCTCCACGCATCAGATGAGCCGGGCCCTTTGTTACATCTGCTGCTCTGTTATGAGTCACCTACGTCAACGTTTATTTACAGTAATATTGCTTTATAATATAAATGCAGTAGCTTGCTTCAACATACAGCATGCCGCTGTAATATTACAGTAATTTACTGGCAGCAAAACAATGAGGCTTGCACCATTGGACTCCTTGGAGTCTTAGCTTTCATGTTACTTAGTTTGTGTAGATAGCATGATGTGAAAAGATCATTCAGAAGCATGTCAGCATTTAGCTACTATCTGATGTAAACCGGATATGTAGGAGGCACCTGGCCTCTAGCCATATAAACGGGGTCCCCACTCACAAACACCCGATATACAACAACAACCTTTCCAGGAGAGAGCAGCCTTTTATTTCATCACCTAGAAAACACAACCAACACAGGTGTTATCCTGTACCTCAGACCCACCCCCAAGTACCTCTGTGGCGGTGCCCGAATTCCCCAAACTCCAACAAGGCAAACGTTATTTTCCCATGATTCTTTGCTATTTACAGTATATGGCTGTAAATGTACACATTGACAGAGGAAATGCTTAAACGATCATTGCGACTCCCACAATACACTGTTTTTCTCAGTATTTTACTGTAAAACCTAAATACAGTAGATCACTGTTGGATCAAAGTCTTACAGTGTAACCAATCCATAGGGGGGGTTCTCTAGCTACCGCCATGCCCTGAGCCGTCGCTGGCTTCCCCTTAATACAGGAAACCCAACGACAGGAGACCAAAAGCAGGCAGAACACCCACACCTTTTAGAGAGCTAGAATGAGCAGTGGTCCAAAGTGTGGCACTGGGAGTTCAATACAAAACCATCAAAACACAAGCGTGTAGCGGGTCAAAACTAAGACACGACGGGCTAAGTATGTATGTCAACTACGTATGTGCGTCAAGCGAAAAAGGAAGAGACAAAAGATAGTAAAGGGAAGGCCTATGGGTTTGTTTCCCCTTCTGTGACTTCTCAGTTGGAAAGGAGGAAGCGCTGTGCGACAACATGCTCCGTCCACAGGACCATCACACGTCTACCATGAAGGAGCTGGACGCCACCAGGTCAGTACTGCAATGGACGCGGCTTTCTTTCAGAAACTGAAGAGACATGGGAGGTTTTGCTAGCTTTCTGTTAGAATCCGTCAGAATTATGAATCTTTTCTCTCAAGACGAGGAAGACGAGATCCTTCAGTTATTTGCTTCTTAAAGAATTTGTACCCGTACTCCACTATACAATTGTCATATGAATGTATGTACTACTACTCCACTATACAATTGTCATCTGAATGTATGCACTACTACTCCACTATACTAATGTAATGTCATATGAACGTATGTACTACTACTCCACTATACTGATATAATATGAATTATTGTCAGCTTTTTAAAATATGTTGGTAACCCTTTGCATTAAGGGTACACTAATTCACCATTAGTTAACCAACAAATAATAGTTGACACAGTAATAAGCAGTAACTAAAAGTTAATTAACAGTTAAATATTGTTTAAGTAATCATTTACTATCGTTGTTCATATTAACTTAGTTAATAGTGTGCATGTTAACTAATGTATTAATGTATACATCATTTAACAGGGTTATGGTTAAATCGAATTCCAACCCACTTACCCTAATCCCTATCCTAATACTATATCATTATGCTTATTGCTGTATTAACTATTGTTCATAATCGTCAACTAATTTACCCATATTTCAAAGTGTTACCTATGAATTCAAGCTTTATGTGAACAGATATATTTACATAGAAATACTACTACATATAGAGAGAGATACAGAGAGGGCGAGACAGAAAGAGAGAGAGACAGAGGAGAGAGGGATACAGAGATGGAGAGAAAGTTAGTGAGAGAGAGAGAGTTAGAGAGAGAGAGAGAGATGGAGAGAGAGAGAGAGAGAGAGAGAGAGAGAGAGAGAGAGAGAGAGAGAGAGAGAGAGAGAGAGAGAGAGAGTAAGAAAGGGACTGTTGACATTGTTTTTTAAACTGTTGTATCTTGAGTTAGGGTCCTGCTGTGTTGGTTCCTTCACCAACACAGCAGATCCCAATACGTGAGCCTGCTTGGCATCAATACCCCTTTGGGATTTGCTTCAGAGAGAGTGTGATTGTGCGTCTCCTCTGTTCTCAGGCTGAAGGACAAGGAGCACCGGAGCCGTCTGAGTCTGTTCCTGACTAAGTCAGGCTCCCACGAGAACGTCAGCCGCAATAAGAAGACACCTGCAGCGCCCAAAAAGTGAGCCAGAACCCTGTAACAAGAACCGTGCGCAGTCTTCTGCTCATCTCTGTTAGTAGAAACAATACGAAAGAGTAGAGGCCACTCTGTGGATCGCTCCCACGGTGTGTTGTATCCACCAATAAATTGAAGCTCAATGTTTCACATTGGGATCGAATAATCCCAATGTTAAATGTTGACATTGCTTTAGTTGTGGGAGAAAAACCTATTGGGAGCGATATACAGTGTGTGGACTCTATTCTTTCAATCATGTCGTTTCCTAAGTCGGCCATGTTACATCCATCCCTTCCCTATGAATCAGGACTGCATCAACCTGGAACAATAACATCCACACATGCTTTAACAAATGAGCCACGGTTTGACTCTTTTCGTTTTACAATTAGGTAACTGTTGATGACTGTGTTGCATATTTGCAGTATCTCCGTGGAGACAGCTCTGCGATGGAGCCAGTCATTTGAGGAGCTGCTCAGCTGCTCAGGTAAGATTGAACCTCAAAGTGTTTCTCTACTGATTGTGGCAAATGGCCGTCCAAAACAGTTTAGTGTGCTGCCATACACAATGTCCATGTCATTGTCTCATTGTAATGCTCTCCCTGGAATGAGGAACAGTGAGTTGTGTTTTTGTTTGCCCTGGGGGGTAATTGGCCCAAAGAAAGAGGCCTAAGACTTTGTTTTGTAACCAGGGAAGCGGCTCAAATACAGAAGCCTTCCACTTCCTTATTGCTGTTTATAGCAGCCAATCAGGTTGAGGCTACAAAAAGACCTGCGAAAAGGGGATGTTGGGGAGAGGTTTGAGACAAATGTACTTACTTGACAATTGAATTCTTAATATCTCTAATAAGTCAATATCCTCGCCCTTGATTATCCCTACGACTAACAACTTAAATAACAGCTATTATTCATTCAATTTTAGAATTAATTTGTAAATTAAAGACATGCATCTAAATTGTAATTCTTAATAATTATGTTACTATGTTATAGGTTATACAAAGTTTATTTTATATAAATACTCACATAGAAAGTGACCAGACCTCATATGCCCAAATTCTAGTTACAACCAGGATCAGACACCATCATGTTTCAGTGTGGAACTGAAACAATGCCACATACACACACTCTACACGCACAGACACACATACACACACCCACACAGTCAATAATGACATTTATCTTTTTCTCCGTCTCCCAGACGGTGTGGAAACCTTCTCTCAGTTCCTCCGGACAGAATTCAGCGAGGAGAACATTGAGTTCTGGCTGGCCTGTGAAGATTACAAGACTGTGGACTCAGATACCAAACGACTCTCTAGAGCCAAGCAGATTTATACCATCTTCATCCAATCAGAGGCCCCTAAAGAGGTATGGACAGCATATATTCACGCACCTGGTTTGCCATAAATACCAAAATATTTATAGATATACCATTTGGCACTTTTATTCAAAGCACCTTACAAAACATTTAGTGCATACATTCTTAGCACGGGTGGCATCAGTTGGAATCTAAAGCTCAACCCCGCCGGGGGTTAGTGCCATGCTCTAGCAGCTGAGTCAGAGAGGATGGCAATGAGCTAGCAGGACCATTGCCATGAGACAGTCATTTCAATGTGAAGTATCCTGGTCCATGAATGAGTGTAGCCGCTATCTGTAACAAAACAACCCCCCCAAAGGCCCCTTCTTAAGCCCTTCCCTTCTAGCAGAGGGGAGCTTGAACACCGTGGTCCTCAGGGGGAAACAGGCAGCCGGGGTTCACAGTGAAGACAGCGTGGTGAACTCAGAAAACCAGGAACCCGTTACTTCAGGGCAAGCCAACCCTGGTTTCACACGCAGCTACTGAAACTGACGTCACACGGTGGAGACGCATTGGTTTGAGAGCTCCACCACACTTTGCTGCTACTGCAGAGCTGAACAAGCCTGTCGCCCACGCACTCTCAGTCTGAGAAGCAGGATCTACGTATGCAACGAAAAAAAACTGTGAACAAACTAAAGTATCTGGAGCAGTTTACAAAGAGAGAGTAAACATGGCCAGGTCCATGCTTAAGCCACATTAGTCAGGTGGTCTTCAACCAACACATGCAAGAGTCTGAGGAGCAGCAGGATTTATATTTGGAAAGTATCAGTATCAAGAAAAAAGACAAAAAGGTTAGTATTATTCCTCTGTGCATGTTCAGACCTCAACCAGCCTTTCCTCTCCTGCTCCTCCCTCCGCAGGTCAACATCGACCACGCCACCAGGACGGCCATCCAGAGCGCCATGACCCAGCCCACGCAGCACTGCTTCCAGGCTGCCCAGCGCACCGTGTTCAGCCTTATGAAGAAGGACTGCTACCCCCGGTTCCTGACTTCCGCCCTCTACCTCCGCCTCAGCCACAAGTCGGCACCGGGCGGGGCCGTCATGCTCCGCAGGCGCTCGCGCTCCTGCGTCTTCGCCGACCGAGCCGAGGCAGAGGCGGCGTCGGCCTGGTGACGGCCGCGGCTGGCACGCCGAGCGGCCAGGGTGGGAGGCGGTGCCGGCCTGGTGACGGCCAGCGGGCGGGACGCAGAGCGGCCCAGGGGAACACATTAGGACCCACGCTCACATGCACACCTGGGTTTAATTAAGGCTGAATGGCTGAGTTATTATGTTCATACCGGTGATGGCCCATAGTGCATAATCATTAATGTTATACATACTGTATATAGTGTTCCTGTATGACATTGAGGACACCAAAGTACATCAAAAGACCATCAGATTAACTTGATGTCTGAAATGCTTTTCCCGTGCCTACGGCAATTTACTAATGAAATAATTTTGTTAACATGACAGTTAAGGATTCAGCTGGCCTTTATCAGATAAAGATTGGTTAGTGTGCATGTCAACGTGCTGTCAGCAGTGAAGCCCTCTGACATATTTCTTCCTTAGAAGTGTCTCAAAAATATTCACATGAAAGATTAACTTTTGTCAATCATCTCCCTCGAAAACAAATTTTATTTTTGGCAAGAGGCACAGCAAATTTAGTGGAGGTCATCTTAGGTTTGTTAGCCCAGCTCCAAGCAAGCCTAAGAACCAGCCGATGCTTGGATTCAAACAGTGGTTATACTTCAAGTGCTTTGTCTCTTAATGCAACAGCATAATGCCACAGGGGGAACATTAATCACGTTAATATGCATCCCTTCAACTTAATGTGACTTGTAGCCAATTAAGATCATTTTTCTTTCTCACCTCAACCGGCAATCCTCTGCTCTCATGTTGCACTAAGAGGGAAGGATGTATTTACTATTCATTAAAATATCCCGCAGCGGTGACAGAGAACCATATATCATGGTTTTATACTCATACTAAACGTATTTAATTTTCCCCGCATGAATTTCGTTTATTAAAAATATTTTTGATTATCATATATGTGGACTTGCTTTAAGTAAAATGTAAATTATTAAATAACCTGTTGAGTAATTATACAAAGAATAAATAAATGCACATTTTAAAGACACTCTTTGTATCATTCATTAGCTAGGATGACGGCCACGCCTAAGTTTGACAGATGGACCCCCATAAAGATTTTTCTTTCCTCATTCCAAATTGCTGAAAAATGTATCTACCATGTGAGTCAGCAAACGCCCCCTGGATGGTTTCGGTATGCGCAGCACACAACACTTCCTACAGAGAGGAATATGTGTTCATTTCAGTCCATCAGAGGTCCTGCTTGGCTTGGCCACTGCAGATTGAATATGCATTGCAACGCAAGAGTGTGTTTGTTCCACATACGCACACAATGCATATGAACACAAACACACATCAACGCACTCACATAGACACAGGCACACATGCATACATGAACCCAAACATAGACGTACACACAAGCACATTTGGACACACAGCCTTGGGTGTATACACACACACACGTGCGCCTACACACATTTTGTGAACCATTTTATTATATCAGCTTTAGTTGATAAAAAAAAGATTATCTTTTGAAAAGAATTGCTGCCGGTGTCCAACATCTTTATAACCTCACACACGTGTGTGTGTGTGTGTGTGTGTGTGTGTGTGTGTGTGTGTGTGTGTGTGTGTGTGTGTGTGTGTGTGTGTGTGTGTGTGTGTGTGTGTGTGTGTGTGTGTGCTAATCAGGATGATGGAACCTGTTAATAGAGTGTGGGGGGGGGGGGGGGGGGGGGGGGGGCAATACATCTTGGGATAGCGATTCATTAGTTCTACAGTACTTCGGTCCGGTCAGAATGCCGGTGTAATCTCAGTCCATTAGTGTGATCTGTTCCTGTCCATTGTAAAGTGGGAGAGGCTTCAGCCGACTGCTTACCTGACTAGAATAAACTGGAAGAGGATGGAAGATGAAAAGATTATGAATGCATGAAAAATAGATGAAATTATCGTAGATTGATGAAAAATGGATGGATTGATGAATGTATTATGGATGGAAAAATTCATTATTGGTGCACAGATTATGTGTGAATGGATAATGGATTGATGAATGGATTATGGAAGAATGTTTATGGATTGACGAATGGATTACGGATGATGAACGGAATATGGGTGAATGGGTTATGAATTGATGAATGGATTATGGGACAGTGGATTATGGATAGTTTGATGTAGTATGGATAGATGAATGGATTAAGGATGATGAACGTTTTTTTTTCAAAGGATGGTTTTACACAGTGTAAACTATCTAGTGCATGAGTTTTGGTGCATACGACAAAAACAGCCTTTCCTGGAATCCGTAATATAACTTATCAGGAACTTCAAGTCAGTGGAGCAATAACAGTTATTTTAGGATTTGTTTTGACATTTGGCATTATGAGTCTGTAATAATTGTGTGGTATTTCTATATATGACGCTTTAAGTTTTTAACAAGGACACTCAAATACAGAGAATATATTTATATAATGGATGTCTTCGGTGTGAGACCATATAGTTGTCGATATACTGTAATACAATAATGCTCATTTTGAGAAAGAAATGAAACATTGGGCAATTAGTGTTGATTCTGATATGTGTGTTAATGTTTTTGGTGGGAAATCAAATCAGAGAAACGAAGATCTGCAGTGCCTCACTGTGGTTGAAGAGCAGCAGACTTCCTCCATTTGTTCAAAAAGGTAAATAGATCTTACTGCCACATTTTTAAAACTTGCATTGATTCTGTTTAGGAGAAAACACATTTAGATTTGTTTAATCTAACCCCTCTGTCTACAAAGGAATGGCTTTTTCATTGCTGTGCCAGCATTAAAAGCATGAGAGGGGAGAGGAAGGGAAATCTCCATCCATGAGGCATTTGATATGAGAGCGCTGGGATGTTCACCTGTGCCTACATGCACTGCCTTCTTTGAAAATCAAATCCCTGAGTTGGTCGGCCTTCGACTGTACACACGCAAATGTGGCTTGTGCCGTGGTGTTTTCCCTTCGCCGGGTCAGATTTACATTACGTGTTTGTTTGGCCACATGATGTCCCGGCCGGCCTGCTCAAGGTTACCAACCTTTACCAGGCTTGATGTGTCTCCCTATTGGATGCCGTCTGGTGAACTGTCAACAAACACTGCCTTTAATTTATTGTGAATATGTGATCAAAAGCGTTTTTCTTCAAAAGGCCAGTGCATCATACAGAGAGCAGACATCATTGCAATGATACATAAATATATATATATATATATATATATATATATATATATATATATATATATATATATATATATATATAAAATTATGAAAAGGAAAGAGATTTTGCTTGGATATAAAAACATTGTTTTAAGCCGCACAAAAGAAAACTGGACATTTTCTGTGTAGGCATTTGTCCATACACTATGTACTGATACCAGCCCCTCTCATATCAGTATACCATACTTGATTTCATTAATTAACATTCAAGCCCTGATACTTTGATTTTACAATGTTGAATTCCAAACATGAGTGCACTGTCTCCCTTAGTAATTCAAAGTGCAATGCACAGATTTGCACCAGTTTGCCTAACTTACAAACACATGCAAATCTCCCATGCATCTACGTCACCCATGTTTCAAGAAGAATTGTGCTCATGCTCTTTTCGCTCATTTTTTAATTCATTAATGCAAGTTTTTTGTCACTGATGAATACGGAGAGTTGATATGTAAATCTGGGGAAAGGATTTTCCGCTGAAATTTGCTTGTGGTAAGGATCCCCTCCCGCAGTAAAAAAAAAAAAAAAACAGACCGGTTGCCATCATAGTTTGAAAATGATGACAAAGTCTATGTTCGGTTTTTCTTAATTTTCTTACTATGAAGCATTTTATGTTGTAAGGTGCCCTGCTTGATGGCTTGGGCTCTTCTTCAGTCTTTTGGATTGTTTCAGCTTCTAAGTGATGTCAACCGTCTCGCAAATGTAAAGGTGAGATGTAAAATTCATCACATCCTCCTTCATTTAAAATATATCCAGCCCTATTCTTCCCTTAAACGCCATTACAGATAAATCATGAAGGAATACGACTAAAGAAGGGACTAAATCACAGCGGATCAGGTGATGCCGCAGACCAGAAGGGAGGATGCACCCTAAGATCACAGCAACAATACTTTGCATGGTCATTTCCATATTTTCCTTCATGGTGGTGGAGGACCTCATCTAGCTTTGTCCCGTCACTTGCCTCCCTCATCTCGGGACAATCTCAATCCCAGCGTCGCACTGGCAGGACCTTTCTTCTCTTCCCCTCACAGCGGACGTGGAGATGGGGATAAAGTGAGTGCCTTCATATTTGATTCCAGGGCCTTTTCCATTTTCAACAGGGCTTCAGCTTACTGCAGCAATGTGGAAAGTGCCAGGGACTTTTGCCTTTGCTGTAAGTTTTTACATTTTTTTTTGCAGTTTGCGGCCTATCTATTCCGACACCCCTCCAAAAAATAATCATGCAGATTTTTCAGAGTCGATGATGGCAGGGCTTTGAATGCACCAAATACATACAAATTGCTGAATGATTCATTACTTTGTATGGATGGATATGTAGGACATGTGTTGCGCAGTTCACAGATTACTGGGCTAGTGACCGCTCTTGCCACTCTTTTCAAGGGTAGATTGTGTTGCTTTCCTAAGGACCCGCTGGAAGATATTGATAAGTGGGGGGAATCAGTGGACAAAGTCTTGAGCTCTAAAGGTAACTTTGCATTTTTATCCAACTTGAAAAGATATGTATAAAAATGTGATCCCAAAATATGACATTCTACATTGAAATGAACAAAACAAAACCCATTGTACCTGACTGTGCTTCACAGCTGGACAGATAGCCTTCGTGGAGTTCCTCAAGTCTGAGTACAGCGAGGAGAACATACTGTTTTGGCTGGCATGTGAGGAGTACAAAAACATCAAGAACAGTCCGGAAATGATCTCCTCGGCCAACAGGATCTACACAGAGTTTGTGCAGACAGAGGCACCTAGACAGGTATGAAGAAAATAAATATCTAACTATATCGGCAGAGATCTTTTTTGTTTATGTTCCAATCGATTTCGATGCTGGTTAATGAAATGGTTAGTATTTCGGGGACAATCGCCTAAATTGTACAATTATCAAAAAGTAGTAGTAGATTGGGTTGAAATATATAATCTAGTAACAGTCGGGTAAAAATGTATTTTATCAAAAAGAGGATTGTTAAAGGCCAAGCTCAGACATATAACTGACTAAGGACTACGCCTTTATAGCAGAAACATTGTGGGTGCCCTTCTCTTTTCAGATTAACATAGACTGCACTACAAGAGAAAACATCACCAAGAACATCTCGCAGCCCACACTGACGTCATTCGACTCGGCGCAGAAGCTCATCTACAGCCTGATGGCCCGAGATTGTTACCCCCGGTTCCTGAAGTCTGACGTCTACCAGGGTCTCCTCATGAGAAAGGAACCCAGTTGACTCTTTTTGTTTGGTTTTGGTTTTCAAACCACCCCCCACTGTCCCCCTACCCTCAAACCTATGGATGAACCCCCGCACCAACCGCTATGGTCCCCTCCTGGGACCAGTCTCGTCCTTGTTCCTGTCCCGGGTCCTGTCCCTCCTGGGTCCTGTCTCCTCTGGGATCCTATCTCCTCCTGGGTCCTGTCTTCCCGTGTGGCTAACTGGATTACGCCATAACACTGCCGCGTTCCTTTACAGCGCATCAGAAGCAGCCGTTGTTGTCCTTGTGTGATGGTTTAGCAGTACATACCTGTAATATAGCTCATGTCTGGTGTTTAGATCAAGAAAAACGAACCAAAAAAATGTTTTATGTAACACATTTTTCATCCCCTTTATTTATATTTTTTCTATACACTATACACATGCATTTCAATACACAAGCAATTTATTGTAAATAGTCTTATTGACATCCAATCAAATTTGAATTGAAAAAAAAAAGCATCTTTCACTTTTGAAATGAATATAATAAAGTTTAAATAAAAGTCCCCCAGAAGTGTTGACTCATGTGTTTGCTCGGCCTCTTATCAGTGGTTGAACAGCGCTTCTCAAACTGTGGCTAACTGTGATACATAAAGTACTATATAGAGAGACCTTTTAATGATATTTAAATGTAATGATTTTATGATGATCTCACTTTTTAGCTATTTTGGAAATGGAAATGTCTGGCTTATTTTACAGCTTAAAATATTTGGTTCAAAGGCAAAAAGTACATGCAAGATTACAGTGTGCGTGTGACATGCTAATAGGGGCGTTGTCATGTTGAAACTAATGCAAATCATGACGTGAGTCCACATCATCGAAGTCAAAGACCACTAGGAGGCGACAAAGTTAAACTAACTGTTTCATTACTACGCTACTGAAGTATTTCTGCAAACAATTAGTTTGTCGTCACGTAGCACAAGCAAGGAAATTCAGGCTTGGCTTAAAGTTGGTTACAATAACTAGCATCAGTTATTTGCATTAATATAGTGATATAAGACCAACAAGATTCAATGTAATAATACATTGACATAAACATTGAACCAAAATGCAAAGTGGTGCTGTTGAGATGTATTCCTAACTTTGACAAAATAGGTCACGATTAGTGCCTATTTTGTCCATAGAAAGTGAAAGAAGTAAGCCTGTTGGTTTCTCATACAACTACCATCTGTCATCAGCAGCATCCATTCATTGCTACATGTATGTCTTGGGTGAGTGTGCTATGGTGTTCTGTCTGTACACATTGAGCCACAGCTTCCTTCCTCCATCTGATACCCTGCTGTGACCTGTTTCTCTGTGCGGGTAGCCCACTATTGAGGCTTCCTGCAAGAATTATTCAGTTGAACGTGTGACAAATGCGCTGCATGGCTGTGTAGCTGTTATTGGGATCACTACTCAACTGCGACTCATAGCAGTCAGTAAATAAGTGAATACATGTGCACACCCGCTGCAACAGTATGTCCTATACTACTGGACTGTATGACACTGACTGCAGCTTCAGGGAAAGGCTTTTGATAGTTGTGCCACATCAAGTCCTCCATTGAGGCCAGAGGCAGGCCCAGAACCACATCCAAAAGGGATTATTCCATTACTTCCTCTACCAAATTCTCACATCACTAAATGTTAATATCTGCATCCCTAATACAGGAAGTAAACATTTATAATGTATTTTTTTGTCCAAAGTTTCTTAAAAAATGTCCCATTCCACCAATCCCCATTGGGGTTATAAGAGAGCGCCCATTAAACAGCCCTGGAGCCCGCAGTGACCAAGAGCCGTGCTGCTGGTTTTTTCCATTGGCTTATTTGCATCCAAAAACCTCAAACCAAACAAAGTGGTGACCTGTGAGGCACAACAGTGACACGCGGCTCTAGCGCCACCGAGCAGGGGCGCGTCATCGCCACTTCCTCTTTGTGGTTAGACGGCACTGAATGACGTTCTGAACCGGGTGAATAGAGATATAAACCTGGATGTGTTGAAGTCTGATCGTCAGCCGATGAAGCAAAGCCGTCTGTAATACGCTAGGAGCTCAACCATTCTTTAACATATATATATATAAATAAATATATAGATATATTTTGCTGAGGATGCTGAGGCCACCGATGGAAGCTAAGGACAAGAGGAGAAATGGGTATGTTTTGGCTTAAGTGATTGAGTTGAAACTGTAGAACCATTCAATATATAATCACATACCTCGGCCACTAGTGGCTGAAGGGGGTTTGCTACCTCATCCATGGATGCATCATTTAACTTTCTTTTCTCAATCAGGGACGGGAAATCAAGGTCTAAACTGCTGGGTACGTCTTCTCGGAAGTTGAGCACCAGAGGGTACGCACACACGCCACATTCTGTTGTCTGATCAGGCAGCGGGGGGAGGGAGTGAAGGAGTTAATGCAATTTTCCTTCCCTTGCAGGCTTTCTTTTGAGGAGGTGAACCAATGGTCGCAGTCCCTGGCAAGGCTTCTTGAATCCCCCTGTAAGACACCCGTTCGGAAAGCTACCAAATAAGCACTTTGACATAATGCTTATGTAACATTTGATAGGCTAATGTGAAACTATAGACCTCTGTTGACTTTGTTTTTGTTTCGTTTTGTTGTTTTTCTACGTTTAGATGGCATGATTACATTTCAGGCATTTTTAAAGGCAGAGTTCAGTGACGAAAATCTTGAATTCTGGCTGGTGTGCGAGGACTACAAGAAGGTTAAGCGTTCCTTTCGACTGTCTGCTAAGGCCAGGAAGATCTTCAACTGCTTCATTCGAGTTGAAGCTCCGAGAGAGGTATATCAGCCACATTGGGATCCATAAACAGACATACACAACCCTACGTCTCACTCTACTTTCAATAAAATCACCCGTCCACATCAATCCCTCTCCCTGCAGATAAACATCGACCACCAGACCAGAGAGCTGACCAAGAGGAACCTGCAGGCCCCTACCACCGCCTGCTTCATGGAGGCCCAGAAGACGGTGTTCGGCCTGATGGAGAAGGACTCATACCCGCGCTTCCTCAGGTCCAGTATCTACAAGACCTTAATGGACTCCAGGTCGGAGAGCTTCAAGATGTAAGGGATTGTCCATCCTGGATGTTCTGGATGTGAGATGTGTGATGTGAGGGCGAGGAGGCCCTACAGGAGGAGAGCTGTGTGAGCTGCTGAAGGACTGACCTCACACCATGAGGGGAGGACAGTTGTGCCTTGCTTGCAATCTTAAAGCATTTTTGCATACTGTTCTTGGTGCAAATAGATGGTGAATTCTATGGTTTCCATGTTTCTGCCGGGTTAATATGGCAATGTTGATGATGATAGTGATGATGAGGCAAATACAAAGAAGGGGTAGAAGAAATTCATGGAGGAAGACAAATGTGTGTACAGTTTTAATCAGGTCAAGTGGATCAGTATTGATCCCAGTGCAAGGCCTTGGTGACATGTTCCATGTGTTCCATGTATAATAAAAAAAGTTGCTAACTGAACCCCCGAGTAGAGTTGTTGTCAACACTAACCCTAATCCTATATTATACATTCATGGAAAGTAAAGACATTACTTGCATTTACTTATTCAAATTTATATTTATAAAATATCTGCAAAACCTGAGATTGTTTCCAAAGGGTCACTAATATCTCAAAGATAATCTAATTCGACTAAATAACAATCTGGAAGATTAACTCAATTCTTAACGGCTTTTATCAGAGGATGTGTTTTTTCGCTTTATTTCAAACCAGCTACCGTAAGAGCGAAGAGAGCAAGAGTCACTCTAATTGGCTGAGTGTTTCTAACAATTGTAGGGACGCAGCAGTATTTGGAAATCAATCGCATCCCAGCCAAAGTCAGAACGATATTCATTACGAAAGTCAAACTTTTGGAATGCAGCGATTGTCTAACGGCAGATTAGTGATGCATCACTAACATCACTAGCATCGCTAGGAGCACTAGCGTCACTTGGAGCACTAGCATCACTAACATCACTAGCATCGCTAGGAGCACTAGCATCACTTGGAGCACTAGCATCACTAACATCACTAGCATCGCTAGGAGCACTAGCATCACTTGGAGCACTAGCATCACTAACATCACTAGCATCGCTAGGAGCACTAGCATCACTTGGAGCACTAGCATCACTAACATCACTAGCATCGCTAGGAGCACTAGCATCACTTGGAGCACTAGCATCACTAACATCACTAGCATCGCTAGGAGCACTAGCATCACTTGGAGCACTAGCATCACTAACAACACTAGCATCGCTAGGAGCACTAGCATCACTTGGAGCACTAGCATCACTAACATCACTAGCATCGCTAGGAGCACTAGCATCACTTGGAGCACTAGCATCACTAGCATCGCTAGGAGCACTAGCATCACTTGGAGCACTAGCATCACTAACATAACTAGCATCGCTAGGAGCACTAGCATCACTTGGAGCACTAGCATCACTAACATCACTAGCATCGCTAGGAGCACTAGCATCACTTGGAGCACTAGCATCACTAACATCACTAGCATCGCTAGGAGCACTAGCATCACTTGAATCAGTAGGAGCAGGGGGCAGCCCCACAGTGCAGCCCCTGGGGACCAACGAGGGCTAGTGCCTAGGTCAAGGCACTGAAGGCGGAAGTATTGTTACGTCTTTTTTAGTGTGGACGGAAACCTGACATGTGAACACGGGGAGAACATGCAACTCCCCCCCAGCCCCCCAACGGGGTTTGAACCAAGGACCATCCTGCTGTGAGGCAACAGCGCTGTGTAATGTAATGAATGAATGTAATTCTGCATATTTCAATGATTCGGCGCATTCTCCAACCCTAATGGTACATTCCCCCCCTGCCACGGAACAGCCCTACACCATGGTGCGGCGGTAAGGCCGAGCTCTGCACTACCAACTGAGGGATAAGGAAGTGCAAGATTATCGCCTACCGAATTTGCATTGAATTTAAAATGTCTCCTATAGTTCACCAACAAATGCAGTATTGAAAAAGGATGAAAGAACTGGTAGTCCTTTCCGAGCATGCTGTTTGTAGATGCATTAAATGGGCAGCGACTGTGTAACAAGATGGGTTAGTAAAGGGGTAAAGGGACAATATACATTAAAATGACTTTGAAGGTCCAGCCAGTGCTCAGTGTTGTGTAGTGTCATGCGTGTAGAGAAGTGCTTAGTTCAGTACCTTAACCGTACAGACGACACACAGCCCTACACAGGACAAATACCTCCACCCATAGCTCCATGGAACATGAAATTTATCAACTGAAACACAAAGAACTAGAAATACTAGGTGACTCTGGAAGGCCTCTAGGTAGACAACGACCTGAAGCTGAGAGGATGAAAACCAGGGGTGATAGACTGTGGGGCTGATCAACCTTAGATGAGGGAAGGACGTCATCAGGGCGGAGACAGGGGATTAGGAACGTGCTGAAGGTGAGAGAGGTTGGCGTGTCCGGGTGGTAACATAAGCCCATGTGACTGAGCTCACTATGAAGAAATTAGTTCTCGGAGTACTATTAAACATACAAAGTAAAAGCCAATGACAATCTGTTGAATCGGTTGAGGGATGTTACCTGAGGTATTAGGTTAAAGGGACACTGTAATATTTTAAGTCATTTATTACCTCAAATCAACGTTTTCATTCATAAATAAGTCCTCTGTTAGGGTAGCGTTAGCTGCTGGACCCAAGAGCAGAACACAGAGACAGGACAGGAGTTGGAGGGACGGTGAACAGGTTTATTTAGTACAGCTAGGAGAGAAGCAGGAGGTAGGTTGGAGTGGGGCGTATCAGGCTGGCGGAAGTGAAGACTGCAGGCTGGAGGTGACGATCCAAAAACTGAAGGAGAGAGAAAACAAAGGTGAGGCACGAGAATTCCACAAGAGAGAACACTAGAGAGTTTGCGCTGGAGCCAGGAACGAGTAATTACCACGGTAACACGAAGTACGATCTGGCGATGACTGCAGGGAAACCAGGTGTATTTGAAGGGGAGTTGATGAGTTGATGCAGGCCAGGTGTGAGCAGTTGAGTGGCAGTCAAGGCACAGAGACAGACAGGGGGCGTGGCCAACACAGGGGCAGAATACACAGCACCACAACAGTGGCCATGACAGGACCTTCCCCTCAACGGACGCCTCGTGGCGGCCTAGGCTTAACAGGGTGAGCCAGATGAAAATCCTGAATGTGAGAGGGGTCGAGGATGAGTCCCTGAAACGAGACATGAAACGTGGGGTAAACGGCTGTTCCGCCCCCTCCAGCCAGTGCCGCCACTCCTCCAACGCCAGCTTCACAGCAAGCAGCTCTCTGTTGCCAATGTCATAGTTGCGCTCAGCAGGTGATAGCCGGCGAGAGAAGAAGGCGCAGGGATGAATCTTCTCATCAACAGGAGCACGTTGGGACAGAACGGCCCCCACTCCAGTGTCAGAGGCATCGACTTCCACGATGAACTGCCTGGAGGTGTCAGGTTGGATCAGAATAGGGGCGGATGAGAATAGTCCTTTGAGCCTCGAAAAGGCAACATCCGCCTCTGGTGTCCAGGCATATGGGATTGCGGGAGAGGTGGGGCGAGTGAGAGGGGCTGCAACCCTGCTGTAGTCGCGGATGAACCTCCGGTAAAAATTGGCAAAACCGAGAAACTGCTGAAGCTTCTTGCGTGTCCCGGGAACGGTCCAGTCTGCCACCGCCTTGATTTTCTCTGGGCAGGTCCTCACCTGCCCGCTCTCAATGATGTAACCGAGGAAGGAAACAGAGGTTGCACTGAACTCGCATTTCTCAGCCTTTACATAGAGTTTATTCTCCAGAAGCCGCTGGAGAACTTGCCGCACATGATGGACGTGTTCCTCCTTGTTGCGGGAAAAAATTATGATGTCGTCTATATAGACGAAGAGAGAGCGGTTGAGGAAGTCCCGGAGGACGTCATTGACCAGGTTCTGGAACACAGCGGGGGCATTCGTTAGACCGAAGGGCATTACAAGGTACTCCAAGTGGCCAAGGGGGGTGTTAAAGGCAGTCTTCCACTCATCTCCCTTACGGATACGCACCAGGTGGTATGCATTGCGTAGGTCCTGTTTAGAAAAGATAGTGGCGCCCTGCAGAGGCTCGAACGCGGAACTGATGAGGGGCAAAGCATATTTATTTCTAACAGTGATGTTATTGAGATCACGGAAATCAATACAGGGGCGAAGATATCCTTCTTGGTAACAAAGAAAAACCCCGCACCAACGGGAGAAGACGATGGCCTAATGAGGCCAGAAGAGAGCGAATCCTGAATATACCCCTCCATGGCGCCCTTTCAGGGCAGGACAAGTTGTACAGGCGACTACTGGGCAAAGGGGCACCGGGGAGGAGCTCAATGGCGCAGTCATAGGGACGATGGGGAGGCAAGGAAAGTGCACGACACTTGCTGAACACCTCTCCAATGTCGTGATATTCAGGGGGTACTAACGACAGGTCGGGGGGTTCCTTGGATGAGGGGACACCTCCCTCTACTGGGGACAGGGCAGATTTTAAGCAGGTCGAATGACAAAAAGCGCTCCAACTCACCACCTTGCCAGCAGACCAGTCGAACTGGGGATTGTGCCGCTTGAGCCAGGGGTGACCAAGGACCAGGGGAGTCTGAGGGGACAGAAAACTGAAGAGTCTCATGGTGGTTTCCCGAAACGATCAATTCCAGGGGCTTCGTTCGGTGAGTAATGCGGGCAAGGTGTTGGCCGTCCAAGGCGTTTGCATCTAAGGGAGAGGGGAGCAGTTCCAACGCAATGCCAACTCGGGAAGCAAACCCAGAATCAATAAAATTCTCATCAGCTCCAGAATCCACCATGGCGGACACCGAAAAGAGGTGACCGAGGGACAGGAGAGTAGCATCCAGCAGGGTGCGTGAACCGTTGGGGATTGGGAAGGACGAGGTGTGACTCAACAGGGCCCCAACGTTCACTGATGAGCCTCGTCTTTTGGCAGCGACGGGCAGGCGGAGATGGAATGTCCGGGCAGTGCACAATACAGAAAAACTCCGGTCCTTATCCGTTCAGTCGGGTGCGCCCCAGCTGCATGGGCTCCCCTTCAGATACTGCTCGTGGCACAGGTTGGGGGAGAGCAGCTCTCGGTAGGTGTGGAAGAGAGGGGCCAGAGAATGCTGAAGACATGGGGCGGCTAGCCCTTTCCCTACGCCGCTCACGGAGGCGGTTATCCAGCCGGATGGAGAGGGAGATTACTTCCTCAAGGCTGTCTGCCTCATCCCTAGTAGCTAGCTCATCCTTAATTGGCTCATTAAGGCAGGAAAGAAAAATACCTTGTAGTGACTGGTCGTTCCAGCCCGAGTTGACTGCTACAGTCCTAAACTCCACGGAAAATTCGGCTACACAGCGGGAGCCCTGTCGTAGGGACATAAGCCGCTTGGCGGCGTCCCCTCCCTCGACTGGGTGGTCGAAAACCCTCCTCATCTCAGTAACAAATAAATGAAAGTTATCACCAGCTCGGGATCCACTGTCCCACAATGCAGATGCCCACGCTAGTGCTTTTCCTTTAAGCAAACCAAAAACAAAGGCAATTCTTGACCCATCAGTTGGGTAGGTAAGAGGTTGCTGATCAAAAACTAAGAAACACTGGATTAAAAACGCCCTACATGTCCCCAGCATAGCGCTCAGGAGCAGGAATGAAAGGCTCACGGGCCTGTGACGGCTGATCCCGGGGAGCATCAACAGGGGGTGGTACCGTTGCCGGCGGGGAAGCCGTGGTGTGGGAGACCAGTAAGTCCAGTTGGGCGCCAATCTGCGTGACCCGGGTAGAGAGGTCTTTAAAAGCCTCCATCATTTCCCGGAGAGCTTGGCTGTGTTCCCCGACCAGGGCGCCTTGAGTGGAGAGAGCTTGGCGGAAGGAGTCCATGTCCGCTTGGTCCATTGTTGGACAGATCGTTCTGTTAGGGTAGCGTTAGCTGCTGGACCCAAGAGCAGAACACAGAGACAGGACAGGAGTTGGAGTGAGTTTTCTATGTGGTGTTTAAATGTAAGTACTAACCTAGATCCTCAGACACATTGTTTTTTCATGTGCCAAAATAAACCTAATATAAGGACAATGTTGGCTATATTGTGTACTTTTTGTCTACTTATATTACAGTGTATGTGCAGGTACAAAGTACTACAGAATTTTACACATAGTATTCATACGGTTCATCTACGTCACGTTTTCTGGAACGCCGCCATTTGCACGTCCGATCTCGCCAAGTATGGCCGCCCACACCGCTCATCTGAATGTAAGAGAGAGACAGAGATATTATCGATTTTAGGCTCCGATCCTTATTTGTTTTCCCTAATTTTTTTTTTGTCCATTAGTATGCTTGCCTCAAATCAATCTTCATGAAATATATATTTATTTAGTCCACAACCCCTCCCCATAAAGTGGAGATATCTTGAAAGCGTTCAAGAGCCCTGATGCCTACCAATATGCTGTGGCTGGATGGGTGAAGGACGCTAAAGTGAGGCACTTGGCCACCAATATTCTTTATCTGATAAGGGCAAAGTTGAGTACTATATATTTGTGACTTCTTGTGAACTGTTTGTGGTGGGTTACTATCATTGATCGTTGAAATCAGTCATCAAATCATAGACGATAACCCGATTTGTATTATTATGGACAATGAATGAGGTATTAATACCAATACTCTTTGGCTGGGACGAGGTCAACATTGGGTATATGGAGCAGAACATAGTGGGTCATATGTCAACGTTTTTTTTATGCATTTTATTCATTAGTAAGCTACATAGATATGCCATCTTTCCAAACCTTTCATTACCTGCACTAAAGAGAATAAAAGAGCGCATCCTCATTGTTTGATTGTGTCAGGATCCTCGCATGGACTGTTGTTTTTGTCTCCCCCTACCTGTTGGAGTGTGATAGTTCGGGACTTTGTTTATGTTTGGAGCCATGTGTTGGTCATGTGTCCGGGGTGACACCCATGTCCTTATTTGGGCGACTTCCTGCCTTTTGTTTGTGCCCTCCATTTTCTCTGTCCACCTGTCCCTCATTTTGCATTGATTGGTGGAGTATTTAAACGCTGCCCTTTCTGCTCCCTTTGTCAGATCGTCACGTTAGGTACTGTTTGCTACCCGACTGCCACGTGAGTGCGACTAGCGCGAAGCTCTTTAAAGAGAGACTATAGTTTCTGTTCTTCCCGGTTTTGAACCCTGCCTGTTTGGACTAAGCCTTCTGCCTATCAGTTTTTGGATCTCTTGCCTGTAGCTGTCCGTCAGTATCTGTCTGCCTGCCTGCCCGTTTACGAACCCTGCCTGTACCTGGAATCTGATTTGCCCGCTGGACTGTATGGAATAAACCCTTTTGATCTGCTATTGATTCCCGTTCTGTGTCGTGACAGTACGATCTGACCAAGATGGAATCAGCAGATCTGGATCAGGTGAAAGCTGTGCTGGAGAGGCAAGGAGCGCTTCTCGGTCAACATCAAGCCCAGCTTCAGACAGTTGAAGATTCTCTGGGGGCCATCGCAACCAGCATCACAGACTTGGCGGCCCAGCTGCAGCAGGTCCAACTGGCCCTGGTGCGGTCACCCCAGCCTCAACTGGCGACACCGCCCGACCCCCCCGTTCCACCTGGTAACCTGTTCCGAGAGCCCCGTCTGCCAGCTCCTGCACTTTATGCCGGGGAACCTGGAACCTGCAGATCGTTCCTTTCACAATGTTCGCTGGTGTTCCAGCTGCAGCCCGCCACCTTTCCGTCGGATCAGTCCCGGGTTGCTTACGTCATTACCCTCTTGGCGGGCCGTGCAAGAGAGTGGGGAACTGCGGTTTGGGACTCCAACTCCCCAGCCTGTCTCAGCTATCAGGCAATCATAGATGAGATGAAGAAGGTCTTTGATCGCTCGGTGCACGGGAGAGAGGCCGCCCGAGTGATGTTGCAGATCCGTCAAGGCAAGAGGTCTGCTTCTGACTATGCAATAGACTTCCGCACCCTCGCCGCCACCAGTGGATGGAATTCAGATGCCCAGTATGATGCCTTCCTCTATGGACTCTCTGAGGCCATCAAGGATGAGGTCGCCACCCGTGAGCTGCCTTCCACCTTTGATGACCTCGTTGAGCTTGCCATCCGAGTGGACAAACGCCTGAAGCAGCGCGCCGGGGAGCGAGAGTTCCGCCCTCCTCCGAGGTCACCCGCCTCGGAGGCCCCTCTCCCGTTCCTGCCTGCGCCAGCTTACCCCAGCCTACCAGAGCCCATGCAAGTGGACCGTACCCATCTGTCCCCAGCCGAGAGACAGAGAAGAAGGGACACCAATTCGTGCATGTATTGTGGTAAACCGGGTCATTACTCCGCCCAATGCCCGGCAAAAGGCAACGCTCACCCGTAGAAGGGGGATTACTGGTGAGCGCCACTCCTCTTCATCCCTCTGCTACCACCCGTACCCTTGTCCCTGCCACGCTCATTACAGGAGCTCATTCCCACTGGGTGTCTGCACTTATTGACTCGGGAGCGGATGGCAATTTCATGGACACCTCCCTGGTCTCTGAGCTACACCTCGTCCCAGCCCAGCTGAAGTCCCCTCTGGAGGCAAGAGCACTAACCGGAGCAAGGTTCTCCCAGATAACCCATGTCACGCCCCCGGTGAGTCTACTCATTTCTGGCAATCATCAAGAGGACCTAGTGTTCCATATGTTAGACTCACCAACTGCTCCCATCGTCCTCGGCCGGCCCTGGCTGGTAAAGCACAATCCACACATTGATTGGGCTAATAACACCATCCTAGGCTGGGGCACATTCTGTCTGAATAACTGCCTTAAGAGTGCCCTTACCCCCCCGCCTGCAGTCTCACCAGCCACAGATGATTCCATGGATCTGTCTGAAGAACCACCTGAGTACCTGGATCTCAAGGCTGTGTTCAGTAAAGCCCGTGCAACCTCCCTGCCACCGCACCGACCCTATGACCTGGCCATCGAGCTTCTACCTAGTACGTCACCTCCTAGGGGCCGTCTCTATTCCTTGTCTTCTCCCGAAACCGCAGCTATGAACAAATACATCTGTGAATCACTAGCTGCTGGTATTATCCGCCCCTCTTCCTCGCCTGCTGGTGCCGGGTTTTTCTTCGTAGGGAAGAAGGACGGCACCCTGCGTCCTTGTATAGACTATAGGGGCCTAAACAACATCACTGTGAAGAACCGCTACCCTCTGCCTTTGATGTCCTCAGCTTTTGAGTTGTTGCGGGGGGCCAAGATTTTCACCAAGTTGGATCTCCGCAGTGCTTACCATCTGGTCCGAGTAAGGGAGGGGGATGAATGGAAGACTGCATTTAATACTCCTTCAGGTCACTATGAGTATTTAGTCATGCCTTTTGGTCTCACCAACTGCCCAGCTGTGTTCCAGGGTATGATTAATGATGTCCTGAGGGATATGCTTAACAAGTTTGTTTTTGTTTACATAGATGACATTTTGATTTTTTCTCCGTCGGTTTCCCAGCACTCCCAACATGTCCGTAGTGTCCTGCAGCGCCTTTTGGAGAACCAACTGTTCGTTAAAGCGGAGAAATGTGAATTTCACAAAGAGACTGTTTCCTTCCTGGGGTATGTCATCACAGCTGGAGGGGTCCAGATGGATGGCCCGAAGGTAAAAGCAGTCACCGACTGGGAACGTCCAACATCTAGGCGGGAACTACAAAGATTCCTGGGATTTGCTAACTTCTACCGGCGATTCATCCGCAACTACGGTTCTCTGGCTGCTCCCCTAACCGCTCTAACCTCCTCCAGGGTGAAGTTCACTTGGTCACCAGCTGCCGAAGCGGCGTTCAACGACCTGAAGAGTCGTTTCACATCGGCCCCGATCTTGAGCCAACCCGACCCTGACCGTCAGTTTATCGTTGAGGTGGATGCCTCAGATGTTGGGGTGGGGGCTATTCTTTCTCAGAAGTCTGGGGCAGATCAGAAGGTCCACCCCTGTGCATTCTACTCCCACAAACTCACTCCCACTGAGCGCAATTATGACATTGGCGACAGAGAGCTGTTGGCAGTAAAATTGGCCCTAGAGGAGTGGCGTCATTGGCTGGAGGGAGCTAAGGAGCCATTTTTAGTTTGGACGGATCATAAGAATCTGGAGTATCTACGTTCGGCTAAACGCTTAAATCCCAGGCAATCTCGTTGGTCTCTGTTTTTCACCCGTTTTGACTTTTGTCTGTCCTTCCGACCAGGCTCCAAGAATGGTAAACCGGATGCCCTGTCTCGTCAGTTCCCAGATTCGGATCCTGCTCCTGCACCTAGCACCGTCCTGTCCCCACAGTGCCTCATAGGAGCTGCTAGATGGGATATTGAGACCATTGTCCGCACAGCCCTGTCTGGTGAGTCCGGCCCCAGCACTTGCCCTCCTAACTGTCTTTTCGTACCACAATCCTTCCGCTCCCAGGTCCTGCAATGGGGTCACTCATCCAAGCTGGCCTGTCATCCGGGTGTCAGACGTACCACTGCGTTAATCAAGCAACGCTTCTGGTGGCCTGCTATGGAGCGGAGTGTGCGTGAGTTTGTGGAAGCCTGTTCTGTATGTGCCCAGAATAAACCATCAAACCTTCCACCTGCTGGCTTTCTACAACCCCTACCAGTACCCAGGAGACCCTGGTCCCACATTGCCCTGGACTTTGACACTGGTTTGCCACCTTCTCACGGTAACACTACAATCCTCACTGTCGTTGATCGCTTTTCCAAATCTGTGCACTTGGTCCCCTTACCCAAGTTACCCTCTGCCAAGGAGACAGCGGACTTACTCGTGCAGCATGTCGAACCCTGCCTGTACCTGGAATCTGATTTGCCCGCTGGACTGTATGGAATAAACCCTTTTGATCTGCTATTGATTCCCGTTCTGTGTCGTGACAGATTGTTGTCGTAGGTGTTGTTGTTGGTGCTGAGTTACCACTGAAATCAGTGGGTCAGTGGGTGGAATCGGTCGTCAAGATGGCGGCGCAAAGCTACAGTGACGTCACGTGAACCTTATGAATAGACCCCTTAGTAACAGCCCAACAGCTTCTAAAATTGCAGAAAATGTTGTTTATGATCAACTAGTCTCTTATTTAAATAAAGGTACATTTACTCTACACCCAATGCACTGGAGTTTCCGAAAGCATCATTCGACAGAAGAGGGTATCGACTTCTTTCAAACAAATCAACAGTTTCTTGATAAATGTGGTGTTGTCTGAGCCTTATTTTCAGATTTTACGAAGACATTTGACCCAGTTGATAGCTATGGTTAACTTCCTACTTAAATAAGAGGAAACAGTGTTCCTCATTTGCTTATTGTACGTCAGGGGTTCCTCAGGGGTCTATATTAGGACAAATTTCAATTAAGTATACAGTATATATTAATGATCTTCCTCGAGTATACCCAGATGATACTGGGATTTTTGGCCAATGCTAGATCAAAAGAACATGCTTCTGCCGAACTGACCGCTGCAATGAGCCAGGTGTCGATTGTCTAGCTGACGCATCCTTCTGTATGCAAAACAGTAACGTTCATCCTCCGCTCATCCTGATGTCGAAGTCATTACATCTGTGGCACATGCCACAAACTAGGCTTGAAAAAAAAAGAGTATAATAATAATAATGGTTTATACAGATACGTTAGGTTTAAATCTGATTTCTAAGAGCATCAGGCACCAGCTGTCTTCGTCGCTGCAAAGCTTTTGGTACAGAGTAGGAATTGTCTTATTGCATAACAACTTAGTCACGGGTAAGTGTGACTTCACCCAAGCGTTCTCGTCTTTCAGGCACAGGTAAGGCCTCATACTCCAGTTTTCAGATGCATGTGGGTTTGACCCATTGAACTTTTTGCAGGAAGTCGTCGCCGAAGCCACTTCACAACAGATTGTATATTGCAGTTACATCAAAAGCTTTGCTATTTGCAGGACAGATGATAATCAAGACTTAGTATTGCTTATTATTTATTTATTCATTAAGCTATAAATACTATATGATAAGAAAAGTCATTCATCCAAAAATAAGCTAAATGAGTCTTTCTTAACAGACAAAGGTTGAAACATGAAAACAGGATGGTGGACTAATAATAGTCTGATTTGACTGAATGCAAATGCGACAATTGTAATGTTTGCCTGAGTTCGCTAAGACGCTCATCAGAACCACAACGACGGATGACAATGACGACCATCGATGACCAAGTCAACTTTTTTTTATTTATTTTTTATTGAGTTACTCTGCGGCGATTCTTAGCCCCACGCAGATGCATAATCTCAACTCAACTCAGTCACACGGAGCCTTCTAAGTCAAACCCTTCAGGCACTCCTTTCACATGAATTTAATGCTGTCACTTTGCGTAGCTATATTGCAGTAAACCCATTAAATTTGAAACGCTTATTTAACTGGACAGTGCATTAGTTTACACATGTACATTCAAACCACAACAATACTGCAGCCGGCCTACATTTAAACACAAGTGAAATAAACTGGGCAAAAAAAGCAGCTTTCCATAACACAACTCTGCCTGCGTGGTATCTTCATCGACAGTCTCTCTGTCATGATCCGCCTCTGGTTTTCTCATTCACCTGCCTGCCACCCTGATCACTCCCAATTAACCCAACCACCTTCACCTGTGTTTCCCCTATATCAGTCCTCTCCTCCCAAACATTCCCTGCCAGATTGTCTCTTGTGTTTCACAGTGCTTTCCCGCGATTCTACTCCTGACCTACCACCGCTCCTGTCTGCTCTCTGATCCCTGCCTGTCTGACTATTCCCCCGGTTCCTGATCCCTGCCTGTCTGACTCTCCTTCTGGTTCCTGATCCTCGCCTGTCTGACTCCCCTGCCGGTTCCTGATCCCCGCCTGTCTGACTACCCCGTTGGTTCCTGATCCCTGCCTGTCTGACTCTCCTGCCGGTTCCTGATCCCTGCCTGTCTGACTCTCCTTCTGGTTCCTGATCCTCGCCTGTCTGACTCCCCTGCCGGTTCCTGATCCCCGCCTGTCTGACTACCCCGTTGGTTCCTGATCCCTGCTTGTCTGACTACTCGCCTGTCTACGAAATAAACTATTGACTCTGTTCCACGCTCGTCGCCAGCCTGTGCACTTGGGTTCAGCCAAACGCGTACGTTACACTCTCACTAGACTTTCTCCAGATATCTTGGACTTCTAAGCAGGAGACACCATCATTCAGAACCTGCAGCAGACCGGTCCGCGGGGCTTCCACTGGAGGAGGAGATCACAAGGCCTTTGGACGGGTGACAGCTGGGGTCCCAACCCTACCCGACAACCTCCAGAGTTAGGAGGAATCTATGATAGGAGGGGAGAGGACAGGCGAGGAGTGGACCCGGAGTTGCCACGATGCAGCCCAACAGGCGGTCTGTCTGAAACACTTCCTCTGGTCTCAGTCCCCTCACATGAGGCCAAAGGCTGGTGGCTATGAACCAGTCAGGAAGGAGGGGCCAGTCATCCAACCAGATCCTATTAAAGTTCACATTCAAGGCCTTTTCAGAGTGTCTGATTCCATTTGACCAGAGACATGGGACTACAGCCCCATGTTAGTATCTACTGATACAATATACAATTCAAATGATGGATAATCTATGGCATGCATCCATAAATGGTATTTGGTGTGTTGGCTATAAGGGAAGTGTGGCAATCTATCTCTCGATTTTTTTAAAGGATGTGTGTTGACTGGTCCATGCAGAACCGTGATATTCTACTGCCACCTAGTGCTGACTACGAGGTAAATCCTGCTCTGGTTAAGTATTTGAACAATGATGTTACACTGATAATTTAACCAGGTTTGTTGCGTTTGATTGTTAATTAAGAAATATCAAATGAGGGGCAGGGCTGTTTTTGGACGGTAAGTTGCTCCAACAATCTTTAGTGCGAGGAGGTCCCATATTCTTCTGGTAACTTAGAGCATGAACTACACAGTTTTACAAGTTGCTACATTTATCAACATTTCTTATTAGGTGGATGTGATTTCCTGTTTTCTGTTGCAATTTGGGGATGGCCACTACCTAAAAATTGCATACACAGACCTAAATTATGGCATTGATATTTGTCCTTTGGGTGTTATTCAGATATTTAGGCAAATCATAGGACTATTTCTCACAACAAAGAAAAGACATTTAATGAGCTTCGTGTGGGACCATCTATATTTTTAAGAATTAGCCTGAAGCTTCAGAAAGTTTTTAAACAAAGCATGTGTGTGTGCATGCGTGTATTTCTGGTTTGCGTTTGCATCTGTTATTCTCTTTCCCGCTCTTTCGAAGCCCCCCCCCCCCCTCACTTTCCCCACCTCTCTCTACCTTTCCTCCTTTTCACACTTGTTTCCCAATGTGAAGAAAGGAAGCATTCTCAACGACTGCCCTTTTAAGGACGCTACGTCATAGAACGCCGACAAGCACTGTTCCAATGTTGAGACTTCGCGCCCTTTTTGCGTCCTTTATTTTTGAGAATTCCGAGATTTTTCATGGATGCATCGATCGATCCTCACCGAGCCAAAATACCCACAACCCTTTGCATTCACACGGGTATTTAAAAATTGCCTATAGAAAGCAATACACATTTCTTTACCCAAGTGAAGTTATTTGAACGTTTTCAGAAATATTTTATGCCGTATTGCCTTTTATAGATTAATCGCGTAACTGCCAAAAATCAACCTGTGCGATTTCTTTCAATGTTTTTGCAACGTAATGATTTATTTTGCATGGATTGAAAAAACGACTGTCACCAATAACAATTTCAACAATTAAAATATTTAACACTGGAGCAATATTAAAAAGCGGAAGCACTTCCACGGCCAGCACTCTAGCCGCATCTCCATAGGACGCGTCTAGCAAGGAAGTGTTCTAGCAAGGCTGCAACCTTCACTTTGGGAAACATTTCTCTTATTCTCTCTCCCCCGCTCTTCCTTCCACCCTTTCACACCTCGTCTGATCCCTCACCCACAATCTCTCTTGCTCTCTTCCCCATCCCTTGCTCTGTCCCCCATCTCTTACGCACTCCCCCATCTCTCCCTTGATAAAAGTAGCATCCATTTAGTTGAAAAAAGGAGGCCAAACCCGTTCTGTTGTCAGTCTAGTAGAGGGGTTTAACTTATTCTTTATATAGCATAAAAATAGAAAAATGTAATCTATCCCCCTATCACCCGTCCACAGAAGTCCAGGGGTCAACCAGCGCTGGGGACTATTTATGAGTTCAGGGAAATCCCTACAATTGTTTGTGCATGGAAACAATTGTAATCCCTCAATTGTTTCCATTCACAAACTTATTTTTTTAACAATTCGTAAAAGTTTACATTCTTCAAAATGTATACTATTTTCTCTTCAGGAAGTGTCAGAATAAGGAGTGAAGAACGCCTCACATTCACCAACTTTAATTGTTTTTACATTCTTCTAAATGTACACTCTTTTCTCTTCCAGAAGTGGCAGTATAGGCAGTGAATAACGCCTAACACTCGCCCAACTATGGTCCTGCCGCTACGACGTCTTCTCTCTTTCGGACTTCTTTGGGAAGATGAATGAAATTTGAGCAGGCGTCAGTTCAATAACTTTCCACAGTTGACCAAGGTAGGCTAATAATTAATTGTTAGGCTACCATTGTCATCATTCTTTTCACAAAATAGCCTAGGCTACACACCAATAAAATAACTTGCATTCAGATGTTAGATGAACTGACTGATGGCCATCTGCTGGTTTACAGACCACTTGAAGGCAGTCAAGGCAGATATCGAGGTCAGTTTCAGAGATCTGGACAAGTTACCCGTCCCCGATAGGTTGATGGAGCCGCTCCAACAAGATGCGGCCAGCAGTGAGGAGGCTATCCACAGAGCCTCATTGACCTCCAAAAATGACGCCGAGGCAATGGCATCCTCGGGTTGCGGAGCGTTGTGGCCCAACCATGGCTAGCGTTTCCCACAGTTTTGGGAGAGATTCCACCTTTTGCTCCTCGCTTTCCCCACGTCCTATCTTGTAGAGCAGGGCTTCAGCCAAGCTCTGCACATGCTGTCAAAATACCGCAACCGCCAAGACCTGGTAAGCTCTGGCACTCTCCGGTTGAAATTTACCTCACAATGTCCAGACGTCAAGACGCTGGCAGCGGGCCATCAAGCACAGGGCTCTCACTAATTCTTTGTTTTTATATCCCGTTTTCCTCCTTCCTCTTTCTGTTCTTCAGTTCCAGCTGATCTGAGCGTAGTCTCCACAAAAGGACTGTTGCATTTAAAATACAATATCTAATTAGGCCTCGCACGTGCAATATGGTTCCTGATAGTTAACTGTTCACTTGATTATTCAGGTTATAGTGGTCCTCCGTCTCATTCCTACTCGTCCTCTGTACCACTTGTTGGAGTCAGCTAACGAAAAGACAAGACAACATTCCTTCGTTTTAAAATTTTTACTTGAAAGTCTTCAAACAAAATACACGTCTTCAATGATATCAACTACGGTCTTACGCACGGTCAAAAACTGTGTAGCTTCCATCAATGTCAGACTCCAAACTGAATTACGTTACCGCCGTTACCGTTATAACTGTACAGTGGCGTCATTACGTAAAAATCCCAAAACATAGAGAACATATGTACCATTTATACCTCACTAAATTATGCATTTTAACAGTTTTACACATTATTAATTAACATAAAATTACTATTAGCATTTTTTAATCATTTTAAACTAAATATTTATTATAAATCAATTATCGGCATATTGGCTCTTACATTACCCGGCCCCTAATTGGTTAGGCAGGTGGACTAAGCAATTACAAACATTAAGCGCCAAAATAAAACAATGCCCAACTCAAACTGGTTTCTTGTGATTCTTCCCTTTTTTAAATGTTCTCTCCTGACGCTGCTTCTTCTAACAAACACAGTTTGTTAACAGGCCTTTCCAAGATACTGGTCTTGGTCTTTACCTCACTCTTCGAAACCGCTCCGCTGGAGTCCGGTAAGGTTTCAACCACTCTCCCCATGAGCCAGGAGTTTCGAGGTGAAGAACTGTCCACTAACAACACAACATCTCCAGTAGAAAGGTTTCTTCGCGGTCTCGACCACTTCTGCCGCTCCTGGAGTAGTGGGATGTACTCACGGGTCCATCTGGTCCAGAACAAGTCTGCTATATATTGGACTTGCTTCCAGTGTTTTCTTGTGAAGAATACATGGAGGCATGGTGGGTTGCGACTTCAACATGGTTTAATGGTTTAATGGTTGGGGGTCAGAGGCTCGAGGTCATTCACGTCGTCCGAGATATTTGTGAGAGGCCTGCCGTTGATGATGCTCTCAACCTCGCACAGAACTGTCTGAAGACAATCATCATTCACAGTTTGTTCTTTCAACCAAGAATTGAGGATTCTTCACACTGTTCGAATCTGTCTTTCCCAAACCCCACCCTGGTGGGAAGCTGCCGGGCTGCTGAATATCCACTGTATTCCCTTTGGTTGCAAGACTCTTTCGATTTTGTCATGATCAAAGAGTTGAATTGCTTCCCTCATCTCCCTTTCAGCGCCAACGACGTTTGTGCCTTTGTCAGAGCGCATGATAGTAACTTGACCTATTCTAGGCAGAGAATGCAGAATCAAGTTAATGCAGGAATCTGTATCAAGGCTATCTGCAACTTCGATGTGCACGGCTCTAAGGGTAAGGCAAGTGAACAGTACGCCATATCTCTTGACTGTACTCCGGCCCCACTTAACATCGAACACACCGGTGTTCGTAAAGGGAGGTTTGTCTGACAGGATGCGGTCTTCAGGCAGGTTTGCCATCTTTTGCTCCCCGACTATTCCATTGATCCTGCGACACACTGCACACTTGTTGATTATTTTTCGGATAGCAGAATTGGCTTGCGGGATCCAGTACTTGCTTCTTAAAGGTGCCATGACATAACTGCGTCCGCAGTGTCCTGTTCTTTGGTGTATGTCTCTCAAGATCAATGTGGCGACTCTACAGAGCTTAGAGAGTACCGCTGGGTGCTTGACATTCTCTGGCATGGCCAACTTGTTGAGTCTTCCGCCAACTCTCAATGTGCCATCTTGCAGAATCTGATCCAGCTTGAGCAGCTGACTGTTTCGACTGACTTTTCCCTTTTGCAGAGCTTTAATATCCTCTTGGTACTGTTGTCTTTGACTGAACTGGATTAATATGGACTCTACAGCGACCAAGTCCTCTAAGGTAAGTGCTCTCTTTTCTTTTGTTGTTCTGTATTTCTCCATGTGTTTTTCTAACTTTGATCTTCGCTTTTCGGGGTCCTTTTCAGTTTGATTTACTGTTCTCGAGAACTCCTTTCTTTAAAAACAAGCAATGTTTCCCGCCTTGCTTGTTCTCTAGCAGCAGATAAGACACAGTGCCGTATGCGTACTCTGAGGCATCCGAGAAATGATGTGACTGCGCCACGGCAGTGCATCCGAAGTCTGCTCACGTGGAAGTCAGTAAGGTGAGTAACATCTTCTTTCCATTTTTGCCAATCTTCAGCATGTTTTTTGCCAAGGCTCTCATCCCAACCATGCTGCACCTTACAAAGCCCTTTTAGCAGAAGTTTGGATAGCAGGACGACTGGCGCCAAGAAACCGAGGGGGTCGTAGACAGAGTTGACGACGGATAAAATGCATCTCCTCGTCATCGGCTTGTCTTGCAGCTTCATGCTGAAAGTGAAAGCATCCATGTCTGTATCCCACTGTATGCCGAGAGTCCTCTCGACTGGTAGTGCGTCATGGCTTAGATCCAAGTCTTTTGCTTCACTAGCTCTGTGTACTTCTGCGATGGACATTAACACCTTCCGGCTGTTGCTCATCCACTTCGTTAGATTAAAACCTCCAGTGGCACACAAGGTGTGGAGATCACTTGCCAATGTCGCAGCGTCTTCTTCTGTAGCTACGCTCTTTAAACAATCATCCACGTAAAAGTTCTGCAGAATTGTTTGAACGGCTTCTGGAGTGGCAGTGGCTCTGTGGTCCTCAGCGGTCCTCTTCAAAGAATTCAGGATTCTTGAGATTTCTGTGCAAACTGGCTATGCGCTGCTCCGCCACACAACGGACTGCATGAACTGTTTATCTTCTTGCGACAACTCTTCCTCGTCGTCGTAGTTGCGCTCTTGGAAATCAGTATTATACTGTTGGAGAAGTAGCTTCTCAACTTCAATCAATGAGATCCTGTTCACTGAACATTGAGGCGGTTTGTTCTGTGTCCTCCAGTTCCTTTCTCATGGGCCCATTCACTACCAATCCAATTGCAGTCTTAACGGCATAAGGTCCTCCATGTTGACTGTTAATAATGCGCCATGGCTCCATAGCCTTCGGACAGTTTGCTCCAATAAGTAGGCCTACATCTGCTACCAATCCTGGCAAATGTACTTCACTGAGATATGGCCACTGTTGAATATTGGATTTAGAGCTGGGACAATTAGTCGACGTAGTCGACGTAATCGACTTCAAAAATTCGTCGACATGAATAATTTGCGTTGACGCGTCACCTCCCCCCCCCCCGCTCTCACTCCAGTCGTGGCGGTAAATATGCACCAGAACGCTAGTCGCCAATCGTTTAAATTCATAACAATGGCGGCGGCAAGCAGTAGCGGGAGCACAGAGGCTGGTGGTATAAAACTCGGCCAAAAGCCGAGCTCCGAGGGTTTGTTTACCAGCGTTGCTATGGTGACCGGTCTTCCGTGTTCCAACGGTTTATTAGGTATCTAATAAGCTGTCTAATCACTTCATTCACTGCCTCTTCCGTGGTCATTACAATATTATGAATAGACTTTGTCGGGTTCGTATTTTATACTCTGGTGAAAAGAGAACTTTTGTCATGTTATGTAGTTCTAGTCTAGCTGTTGGCTGTTGACTGTCGAAATTCCACAATCTAGCAACCAGTTCTAAGTAGTAAGAGAACTTTTGTCATGTTATGTAGTTCTAGTCTAGCTGTTGACGGTCGAAATTCCACGATCTATCAACAAGTTCTAAGTAGTAAACACACACTACAAGTTGACAATTTAAATTACATAAATCCTTTTCGAAGTTGGGTCTCTGAGGTGGCAGTGCAATATTTTTCACTTTGCACGATGAGAGAGGGAGGAAGGAGTAGAACAGTATTTTTATATTTGGTTTAATCCTCCTGATTGACTTATTTTGTTCATTTGTTAGATAGTACATATGGCATCAAAATGCACTATTTTGCAGTTTGCACAATTTAAGTGCAGTGTTTGCACAATGTGATTGCACAAAAAAGTGGCATGTTAAAGAAATGTTTAATAAATGTTAATATTCTAACAACAAATGTTTTGATATCCATATTGTGTGAAAAGTGATGAAGTAATGTGAAATAATCTGTAACTGAAAAAAAAATCGTTAGATTAGTCGACTAATCGAAAAAAAAATCGCTAGAATAACCGTTTGAAAAATAATCGTTTGGGACAGCTCTAATTGGATTGGCTGAAAGCCAAAAAAAAATCGCCTAAGCCGCGTTTTTTTTTTCTTGCAATCTCCCTACCCTCTTTCCAACCAATCAGAAGCAGCATGCTGCTATTGGGCAGTGATGCTAACCAATGAATCAGTATAACCTGCTCCACTTGCTCCTTCATTTCTGAAATGGCTTCAGCTTGACCAGAAGCTGAGTTACTGTCCGTCCACACCAGAAGCGAATTGAGCGACCAAATCGCCGGAAGTCATTCACTTTCTATGGGCAAGAGCGACCAAAGCGACCAAAGCGACCAACGCTACCAGCGGCCAAAGTTGAGCGACCAGAGCGTCAAAAAGAAGTTGAAAACTTTTTAACTTTATGCAAATTACTATTATTCGCTTCAGCGACCAAACACTGACAGCCAATCGGAATGTAGACGCTCTTCGCTTGCGTGGATCCCAGGGAACATCGGCAGGCACTTTGGTTCCTACCTACCTTTATTCACTCACTGAACAAAATGTCGGCTGAAGTATTAATCGCGGCTGGGCACCCGGTGTTGTACGAACCCACCCTTTTTCAGTTCAGAGATCGTAACGCCATAGTGGTTTGGATATCAAGTGATGATAAGCGGGAGTATTTATAGGCTACATCTAGAACGTTCGTATTTAAGCGGGAATCATTATAATTTGCTCTACATGCCACCAATCTAACCAACCAATCGCGTGTAGCATGCTTTAAACAATACCAAAAAAGTTTTTGAAATCGTCACATAAACAAACTAATCGACAAGACGAGGCTCACACCTCAGGCTCCGTGAATAGTGGGGAACAGATGGATAAAAGACAAGAGATATATCCCTTGCATTTATCCCTCTATTCCCCACTATTCACGGAGCCTGAGGTGAATAATTTTTAATTAAATAGTCTAGATAGATAGATAGTCAAGTCTTTATTAATACCAAACGACACAAATCGTCGGGAATCCATTTAGGTGGTTCGTCCCACACAGGACAGTAGCCTACAAGACCACACAGAACAAGTCTGACTGGACATACACACAATACACATTAAAACTAGACACGCGTTGATCTATAGATAGACAGAAAGGCCTAGATAGATAGATATGTTCCATTATTTGCCTTGCGGAGCCAACCAGTCCTGTGCACGTAGGCCTATGCAAATTAGCCATGTGCGCTAATGTCTATTTGTTTTGAATGCGACGAATGAGTGCAGATCATGATTTGCAGATCCAGATCAGTGAAACATATTTTAACTACTACAGCACGCAGGGTTTTTTGTTCTCGGTTGTAATTAGCCTACATTTTAGGATTTTTTGTATATTGGGGGGAATCACTGTCCTACTTGTTGTCGAAGCACTTTATCGAACAAGCAAAACCGTCTCGGCAATATGGCCAAGGTGTATGGGAGAGTTCACTATTTGATATGGCTGTCTGTAGGGCCTACTAAACGCATACGGCTCCTTTAAATGCGTCTGCATAATTGAATTGTACGTCATGAGCGACTTGAGCGACCAAAGCGAACAGAAAAATTTGCAGCGAAACTTTGTGAGCGACCAAAGCGTCTTTGACGCTATGGTCGCTCCTGGTGTGGACGTACAGTTAGGGGATTTAATCCCGAGGAAAAATAGCACGTCGGTCATTTGGGAGTATTTCGGGTTTGAGGCTGCCGACGTGCACCAGAAACATGTACTGTGCAAAACCTGTCGCGCTAAAATTGCAACATCCAGCAGAAACACAACCAATTTGTACCGGCACTTGAAAAATCACCAAAGGCATTTGCACGCGAGTGCATGACAAAAAAGTCAGGTGAAAAGTCTAGCGGAAAGGATACGCAGGCCCATAGTAGCCAAAAGACTACAATTACAGCGTCTTTTGCCAGTTTAACGCCGTATGATAAGAGCAGCCGAAGACACCGGGAGATAACGACTGTCCATTAACACGGTCACCAAAGACGGATTTAAAAATCTCCTCCGCAAGCTGGACAGAAGATACACGATCCCCTCCCGCACCTACTTCAGTCAGTTTGCCATCCCACAGCTGTATGTGGTGTAAAGAAAAAGTGGAAACAGAGCTAAGGGATGTGGAGTATTATGCCACAACTACTGATATGTGGTCAAGCAGAACGACCAGAACGTATCTTAGCCATTTCATAAATGACAACTTTGAGTTGAAAAGTAGCTGCCTGCAGACAGCATACTTTCCCACTGACCACATCGGAGAAAATATTGCGCTGGGATTGAGGGAGTGTCTGTCAAACTGGGGTCTGAAAGAAGAGGACCAGACGTGCATCACAGCCGACGATGCAGCAAACCTCATCAAAGCTATGAAACTTATCAATGGACCAGACTTCAATGTTTTGGACACAGGCTGCATCTTGCAATTGGTAAGTGTCCGAGTGTGTGTTTGTGTAAGTTTGTGAGTGTGTGTTTGTGTGCGTTTGTGTGTTTGAGTGTTTTTCTTAATTCAGTCATTCATACGGATTTAATTTGTGTGTGTATTGTCTTCAGTGTAGTCTGCATAGTTTTTTTTGAAGACATTACAAATACCTAGTTTGAATAATTAATATAACAGATTATTTATCATCAATGGTAGATAATGAATACTGTGTTATGTGCTTGATTTCCTTACTGTTGTCTGTAATATGGCTTTCTTGGATTTACATTGTAATCCTGCTAGAAAATCTGCCTTGCAAAGTTTACCATTACCCTTACATTTTCAGCATATAATTCTTATTTGACGTTATGTTCTCTTTTTTTGTCCAGAAAATGCTGATAAAGATGACACAAGAGTTAAACGGGCAACAGGACTTTGAAAACAGATGGTGTCTTCTCTCACAGCTAGAAAAAGGAGACAGCACTGAAACAGGCACAGCACGAAATAAATTTACCAGAGCACTCACTGATAACAGAGAGTCCAACAAGATGGGGCTCAAGGCAAAAAATGATTGGTAGGGTGTTGGAGCAGAGCAAGGCGTTGTCTCAGGTTCTGTCTGAAGACAAGAAGACACGTCACCTGGTCCCCACTTGGCAGGACACGGATGTCCTCGAATCGATAAACAACGCCCTTGGTCCTCTACAGGAGTTTACAGATGCCCTGTCCGGTGAAGCCTATGTAAGTGAGTCATACCTGAAGCCAGTGCTCCATCTCCTGAGAACATAAACCCTGACTGAAAGTGATGAAGACACAAATCTTACCAAGGAAATCAAAACAAGAGCTCTTGGCTACATTGAAGACAAATAGAGCGACCCAGCCACACAGGAGCTACTGGACATTACCTATTTTCCTTGATCCTAGATTCAAGACTGACTACGTAAGTGCAGAGAATGTCAGAGACATCAAAGAAAGGCTGAAGATTGAAATGGAACGAAAGGTAACTTGACAGCTCTTATCTGTGTTTTTCAGGAAAAGAGGGCTTGTGTCAGCACCACAGATCACATGCCCCAGGGTGCAGCAGAGGCATAGCCATGCACCACAGGGAAGGGAAAGCGGTCATTGGGCAGCTTCTTCAAGAGCAAGGCTGTCCCTCCTTCTTCTTCCACTACGCAGTTGGAAGATGCCATCAATGCTGAAGTGGACAACTACCTGATGACTCCTACTATTAACGGAGAGGAAGATCCACAGCCCTGGTGGAGAATGCACAATGTTAGCTTTCCACAGCTGAGCAAACTGGCTCGTAAATTCCTATGCATACCAGCTACCAGTTCGCCATCAGAGAGATTGTTTAGTGCTAGTGGCAATGTTGTCACATGTCAGCACTCATGTCTAAAACCATCAAAGGTTGACATGCTGGTTTTCTTGACAAAAAATCTGTAAAGAGTGATGTAGAGATGTCAGGGAAGCCAGTGTTATTGTTGATTTATTCCTTTTGAGATTTTATTTGTTCTGCACATCACCCTGACTTGTGGTGTCAGCATTTGTTCAAAAAAGATTTGCTATTTTTGCTATGTTTAATGCGATATTGTTTACAGAATATATGTGTTGTTGAGCCATAGCCCGCCTATTATGTCTGACATATTTTCCAGAAGGGAACAGGTAGGGTCATTTTATTTTAGCAAGAGTTTATTTTATTACCAATACTTTTCAATTTCATTTACTGTAAGGTTTCTTTTGCAATTTTGTTAAGCTCTACTTTGAGTTAAGACAATCAAAGATGGCTCTTTTAGTTCTTCAGTTGTAACAACTGCCGTTGGTCAAGGACTTGAGTTCACATGCATGTTTCTTAATAAATACATATGAAATCAATTCTTAACTTTAGTTCTCATTCTTGCATTAGAGTAATGGCATGTAATGTTTTAATTGTATGATATCATGTTTGTAAATATTACTGTACATTGTGAATATTGCACTGAAGCTTGATTTGAAGAAAATCATGAAGAAAATCGAAATCGCAATATCTGCCAGAAAAATCGCTATTAGATCTTTTCCTGAAATCGTTCAGCCCTAGACTACAGGACAGAAACTTGAGCACATGAAACTTCATTTCCGTGAGCACCGTCTTTCCTCTCAGCTAAGACAGAACCTTCTCTTTTCACTATGTGTAAAAGTGTCTGGATGCTTTAACGCAGTCTTTGCATTCGATCCTTCTTTTGCAGAACTTGCTGAGATGGCCAGGAGTAAAGCAGCCAAAACACATGCCATTTGACTTCAGGAACTCCACAAGTTCTTTGTGAGGCTGATCTTTTATTTTGTTGCATGAAGCTAGAGTGTGAGACTCCTGGAAGTACAAACACGGCTTCTCAAATGTGATCCTGGTCTTGCCTGAATTAGCTGGCATCACATATGTTCCTTGAGGCCTTTTATCTTCTGTGAAAACGTTGGTAGCGAAGCTGCTTCCACGGACTTCTCTCCTAAAAGGATGTCTTTCCTTTTGTTCAACCTTCCCAACCGGGGTTGGTCGGCTGTCTGGTAGATTACCGAAGAGGGGATCCATCATTATTTTAGCTTGGCGGTCTATGTATTTCACCAAATCAACGAACATTGCTCTTCTGCCGCCTCGCTCTTTGACGTTGTAAGCTTCAACACGCCAACGTCAACACGCCTATCTCTTCCAGATAGTCTATGTCTTCCATAGTGTTGCAACACCCAACCAAGAACATAGCATATGCATTTAATGCTTTTCCGTCATCCGACTTGATCTGTGGCCATTTTAGTGCTTTATCAATGTAAGCGCTGGCGATCTGTAGCTCGTCTCCTCAATGCACCAGCTGTCCAACCCCAAGGTACAGAAATAAAGTTCACATAAATAGAGATGTCTCGTGAATTTTCTTTTTTTAATCATTTTTGACATTTAATAAATGTAACACAGCCATAAAATAAATAAAAACAATGTCACGTAGCTTCTCAGGAAGAAGACCCTGGCCTCGGGACCAGCGCGCACGGGGCAGCTGAGGGAGCCGCGCGGCGCACTCAATCAAGACGCCGTGGCAGCAGCGCCAGCAGCATGAGACCGCAGGACCACCCGTTCCTGCAGCTCCAGCAAACGGGGTTCGACATGCTGGAGCGGGAGCTGGCCGGGATGCGGCGAGACACCAACACTCGTCTGGACCGGGTGGCGATGTTGCTGCGGCCTCTCGGGCGCATCGCCTCAAGTTTGGACCGGATTGCGACAGCTAAGGAAACGTGCATGGCCCACAAACGACCCACCTCCTCCCCCTGTTGTGCCCCTTCCTCCCCCCATTCCATCTCCGTCAACCCGCTCCACCAGGAGCACATCCAGCATCACCACTCCCGGACCCTCATTTGTCGAATCCCGCCGAGGCAGGCGTAAAAGGCCTTACAGAGGAGGGAGAAAATAATTATTTTTTCCTTCAAATCTTTGCAACTTTTCATTTTTCGTTTTGTATTTTTTTTTTCATTTACGCCTACGAACATTTGGACATGTCGAATAAAAAATGTCTCAATGACATACTATACTTTCCGATGTTTTGGGCTCACTTTCTCTGGCTCACAAGGTTATGAATGCATGGTAATAGTTGTACAATGTAGCTAAACAATAGAGCGGAGATGTCATTAGTTTGCTTACCTCACTATATACGATGCAGCTCCTCTGACAGATGAGCTCTCCTCTCCCGTGCTGCTGCTGGGGCATTTGGACGTAATGGCATCGGTACATGCAGTTCAGCATCACGTCTCATTAAGTCCGCTAATCCAGTGGTTCCCAACCTTTTTCTTGAGGGACCCACATTTTTACTCTTGTAAACTTTGGCGACCCCCCCCCCCCAATTACAAAAAAAACTAAAGGAACTTACAAAACACTAAGGGAATGTATCTTCTTTTTATTTCAATATATTCACTGCTAACATAAAAAAGAACATGGAACAAGAAACATGGCGGCATGGAACAATGACGAAACCTGTTTAAAATATTATAAACTTCAGAACTTGTTATGATTTGGCACTATTTCAATAAACTTGAGAACTTACACTTTTAGGAGCATATTTTTCTATCTCCTTTTAATTTCACTTTCATATACACACACACACACACCTTGAGAGTCCAGGCAACCTGTCTTGTAATGAGAGCTCTGAGACTGTATTTCCTGAGCCAGTGATGGGATGTCTGGTGTGACTTTGGTAACAGCCAAACGAAAGTCACCTGTGCACATCAAGCCTGTTGCGTGCCTTTGTTTTGATGGTGACCAGAGCGCTGAAAGCAGTCTCTGACAGGTATGTTGCGGCAAATGGCAAGATGAATCTGGTGGTTGCATGATGAGCAAGACTCCTGGTCCTTTCACAAGCCAAAACCGCTTGTATCCATGTTCAGCATAGAACCGCTTACAGAGAGAATTGGACTTTATATCCATAAGCTCATCCTCAGCCTGGAGATGCTCGACATCTTCTTCTTTTGCGAGAAATGGGTCCATCACCCATGCGTCTTTTGAGACATGTTCATTTACATCCGAGAAACGCGAGTGCATCTCCTCCTGAAGCTCCTCCATGTGGCAGGTGAACTGTCTTGCCAAAGCATCAGGTAACTTCCCCCCTGACTGTTGTTGTAGCAAGGGAAACTGTTGCAGGTCTCCCGTTGCCATTTTTTTCATTCTGTACTCCACTTTGCGCACAAACGCATCCACTGTCTCTTTCCACTCCATTACGTTGGCATCCGCAGACTGCATGCGTTTCTTTGCTTCATTGAACAGACTGAAAATATCCGCCAGATAAGAAGTCTTAATGAGAAACTCATCTGTCATTTCTTCAGATAGCTTCTGGTTAGGAACAGTTAAAAAATCCCTTATTTGGTTTTTAAGTTCCATGAAACGCACCAATACTCTGCCCCGGGACAGCCAGCGCACTTGAGTATGAAGGAGGAGTGTCTATTGGACAGTGGTACAGTCTTAAATTTGTTAGCCACCTGCGGTCCACATAGTATTTCAGCCATTTTAATGCAAGCAGGTTTTATCAGTGTTTCCCCAATGTTGTGTGGCTTTTTGGCTTGCGCAATAAGATGCAGTCGCCATGCACAAAAATGACTTCCTGCCTCTGACTTCCGCTCCTCTCCTGTGGAAACTACGATCCCCCTACAGCTTACAGCATCTAGCGCCCTCTGCTGGCCCATTCCGGCATTGACAACAAATAGAAAAATACCCAAGACTAGGCAAAGTGGAAAATATGGAGGTCATCGCCGCGTATTAAGGAGCTTGCAGAGACTTCTACCCTCAGCTCTGTCTCCTATCACCATGGAGCTGTTTAATGCACAATCCCTCACAAATAAATCCCTCCTCATAAATGACCATATTATAGAGAAAAGGCTTGACTTCATGTGCCTAACTGAAACCTGGCATAAACCAGCGGACTACTACGTGCTCAATGAAGCATGCCCACCTGGATACAACTACATGGAGAAAGCCCGCAGCTCTGGTCGTGGTGGTGGACTGGCCATCATACACCGGGCGGAACTAAAACTATCTCCTCTGCAAATGCCTGACCTTTCCTCTATGGAATGTCTGGCCTTCAAATGCAAACATCCATACCCCATGACAGTGCTTCTCATTTACCGTCCTCCAAAGCCAAACTCATCGTTTATACCAGAGATAAGTGATCTGCTGACCTCACTCTGCAGTATCTCAACAAACATTGTCATTGTTGGTGATCTTAATATCCATGTCGACAACCCCTCCTGTCTGTTCGCAGCAGATTTCCTGAATGTGCTTGAGTGTCTTGGCCTGCAGCAGCATGTTGAGGTCCCTACTCACACCAAGGGGCACACTCTGGATCTGGTCATTACTGACACTGCCCTAATAAATAACATACAGGTCTACGATCTTGGTGTATCTGACCACAAGGTGGTCTCAATGGCCTTTACTTTTATGCTGCCAACCACTACACTTAGGCGTCAAATGTCTTTTCGCAACTGGAAAAAGATTGACGCAGCCACTATGAGCATGGATCTCCAGCTCATCACCTGCCCAGCATCTGCCTCAGCGGATGAATTAGTGGAGATCTATAATACCTCACTGAGCAGTGTTTTTGATCTCCATGCCCCGGTCAAATCACGTATTGTTAATTTCTCACGGTCTGCTCCATGGTTCACTCATGAACTGAGGAAAATGAAAACAGCTGGGCGTGTCTTGGAACGGCGATGCAGGCACTCTGGGCTCACAGTCCATAAGCTGGCCTTCCGTGAGCATCAAAAGGCATATTCAAATTCCCTTAAAGATGCTCGCTCACAGTTCTACTCCAGCCTAATAAATGAAAACCCTGGAAACTCTAAACAGCTTTTTTCCACCATAAAGCATCTCCTGAAACCTCAACCATCCTCCTCAACTGAAGCTACAGAAGAGCAATGTAACAGCTTCATCGACTTTTTTAGATCAAAGGTCGACAGCATTCGCTCTGAGATGTCCAGCTCTCCATCTCTGCTTCCCTCTGACGCCAACACCCTATCTGCAAGTGTGTTGTCTCCCCTGCATCTTGCTGAGGTTCAGGAGAGCCATGTTGAGGAAATCATCAGGAAAATGAAACCCTGTACCTGTACCCTGGACCCCATTCCCACTGCTCTGCTCAAGTCACACATCCCCACTCTCAGTCCTCTCATCACCAAAATTGTCAACCTTTCCCTTCAGTCAGGCTGTGTCTCGCCGGCTCTCAAGGTCGCTGTCATCCGTCCCCTTCTCAAGAAGCCCACCCTGGACCCGGAGGTCCTAGCCAACTACCGGCCTATCTCCAACCTTGCCTTCCTGTCCAAAGTGCTAGAGAAGGTAGTTGCTTCTCAACTTCAGGACCACCTCAAACACAACAACCTGTTTGAAAAATTCCAGTCAGGATTCCGTTTAGCCCACAGCACTGAAACCGCCTTGCTCAGGGTGACGAATGACCTGCTGATGACAGCCGATGCAGGATCACCCTCACTCCTCATCCTCCTGGATCTGACTGCTGCATTCGACACAGTGGATCACACAATCCTCCTAGAGCGCCTCCACACCACCATTGGACTGTCAGGCTCTGCACTCAAGTGGTTCCAGTCATATCTATCTGGCAGAACTGAGTATGTCTCACTGGGAAGATGCAATTCCAGACAGCTCCCTGTCTCCTGTGGTGTTCCACAAGGGTCTGTCCTCGGCCCCATCCTCTTCATTATCTACATGCTCCCCCTCGGCTGTGTTGTCAGCAGACATGGGATGTCCTTTCACTGCTATGCCGATGACACACAGCTGTACATCAAAACTGCCCCAAACCCCTCTGCTGCCATGTCATGTCTCACTGCCTGTCTTGGGGAGATAAAGGCATGGATGAGAAACAACTTTCTCCAGCTAAACAGCAGCAAAACCGAGGCCCTTCTTGTTGGCACTCCACACCAAGTTCAGTCATCCTCCATAACTCATCTCACTTTCGACAGTCAGGTCATACCCCTCTCCACCACAGTAACAAATCTAGGAGTTAGGTTTGACCCTCACCTCACCTTCAACGATCATATAAAACATCTGTGCAAAATCTCCTTCTACCATCTCAAAAACATCGCCAAGCTCCGCCCCACTTTAACCCTGCCAGATGCTGAGAAGCTCGTCCACGCCTTCATCTCCTCAAGACTGGACTACTGCAATTCACTGTTCACTGGGATCACTGGCAGGAACATCCAAAAGCTGCAGTACATCCAGAACAGCGCTGCAAGGATCCTGATGAGAGTCAGGAAATACAACCATATAACCCCCATTTTACACTCACTGCACTGGCTCCCTGTCTCATCCCGCGTCAACTACAAAGTCCTCCTACTCACCTACCAATGCATAAACGGTCATGCCCCCCCTTACCTGCAAGAACTCATCACTCCCCAAAAATCAACCCGCCCCCTCAGATCCAATAACATTCTGTCCCTGCTGATCCCAAACACCAGGCTACGCACCATGGGCGACCGGGCCTTCGCCGCTGCAGCCCCTCGACTGTGGAACAGCCTCCCGGACCACTTAAGGGCAACACAAACACTAGCCTGTTTTAAGACTGGCCTAAAAACCTTTTTATTCATAAAGGCATTTCCTACTTTTTAAAAAATTGTATACTAGCACTCTGAGATTCTGCTAGAATGAAGAGTGCTCAACAAATAAAATGAATTATTATTATTATTAATAAGGAGAGAGCACTCCAAAGATGCAACCGTTGCCTGCTTCTGGTCGCTTAATGTTTTGGGGCCTGTTTGTGACAACTAGTTCCCTTTTTCTGAGGAAAAACTCTTTTGGTTTACCCACCGTCTCAGGGTGTTTAGTTGTCTGGTGTCGCTTCAGCTTGCAGGGTTTCAAACTTTCATTCGCCAGTTTCTCACTGCAAAAGATGCATTCTGCTCTAATTTTGTCCATTGCTTCCATGAAGCCAAACTCAATGAAACTTTCTTGGTACCCCCTCTTTTTCTTTTTTAGAGATTCAGCTTTCTCTTCTACCCGACGCTTCGCCATTTCTTCATCAACTCTTTGTTTATGTTGCTAGGTTACCACTGTGTTTCAGCGGGAGGGATGTTCAGGTTACACCCGCCCTTATTCTCGCGATATATATTTTTAAACCTTTTTTAAAAAAAAAACGTTATTTAAACGTAGAATGTACAAGAAATCAGCCATTCAAGTTCCTTTAGTTTTAAACTTTTCTATCGGGGCAGACGGACACAGTGTGCTCACCTGTGTGTGTGTGTGTGTGTGTGTGTGTGTGTGTGTGTGTGTGTGTGTGTGTGTGTGTGTGTGTGTGTGTGTGTGTGTGTGCACACGTGTCTGTGTGTGTGTGTGTGCATTGGGGCGGAACTCCGCGGTGCGCCGTGATACAGAGACCAGGAGAATTGTAAACGTGCGACTATGTAGAGACAGAAATGACATGCCATCCTGTAAATAAGATGGGAAAAAAAAAGAAATCTGAATATTACACCCCTTAAAATCAAGAGGGCTTCGCGACCCCCCGTGGATCTTTGGCGCCCCCCTTGGGGGGTCGGGCCCCCCCGGTTGGGAATCACTGCTCTAATCTATCCTCATTAATGTCATCGACACATCCATGATTCATGGCATGTTGTGTAAAACACAACATGCCACAAAGAATGCTGCGACTTTTTGAGGACCATACTGTAAAGTACCACCTGACCTATCCAAACACCTGAAGCGCATTTTCAGTATTCCGAATGTACGTTCAATTACACTGCGTGTTTTTGTGCGTTTCCTTCTGAATGCAATTTCGCGCACTGTTGCTGGCATAAGAAATGGGGTCATGAGCCATGTCTTCAACGGATAGCCGTTGTCCCCTAACAGCCACCCATCCAAGGGAGGATTCCCCTCGAATATGGCAGGAATGGTCAAGTTTGCCAATATGAAAGAGTCATGGCTTGAGCCACGGTAATTGGCAAAGACATGATTTATTCTACAATTAGCATCGGAAATGACTTGAATGTTAATCGAATGAGTTCCCTTCCGGTTAATGTATGTGATTGCGTTTACTGATGGGGCACGTAGCTGCACATGGGTGCAGTCTATAGCACCAAGGACGCCAGGGAACCCATACTTGGTCCAAAACTCCTGCTTTGTTCTTTCCTGGCTGTCAGGGGTAACGGGGAATTTGATGTATTCCCCAGCATGTCGGACTAGACCTGACGTAACTGCATGCATAGCCAAACTTATTGCCGATTGTGAAATGCGTCCAATACAATGACCCAGATGCATAGAAATGCAGTGCCACTGTAACTTTCACTGCAACGGGGAGGGCATAGGGACAGCGTGCATCAGTCCCCAGCTCATCTGCCAGGAGATGGCAGATATCTGTGACAGCCTGACGGGTCAGGCGTAGCTTACGTCTGCATTCCTCCTCACTCAGGGAGAGATAGGTGTGTCTGGGCGTCTGATCCTGTCCCAAGACGTATTCCATTCCACTGTGCAATAGAAAAATTATGAGCAAACTCAACTTAACTGGTAAGTTGCAGAATAAGGTTTTAAATGGACTTACAGAAGGTGATTTCGCAGTCTTCGGAATTTATTTCGCAGTCTTCAGAATTGTGGTTCCTGATTCTTGACAGACAACCCACTTTGACAGGTGTCCACTCCTTAAATACAAATACAAAAATGGGAACTGCTGTCCGTGTAGATGAGAGAATCAAAGTGTATGCGCGAGTTGCACAAGCAATCCGTATGCAATCGCATGCGCATGTATGCATGCGCATGCATACATGCTTAAAATTAAAATAGCATCTGAACAACGCGTCACTGACCTTAAACCAGGTATTTCCTGGTCTGTGGCGCAATTGTATTCAGAAACTGCGAATTACCGCCAGAACACGCCTCCTCCTTTCGCCGAACCGCCCCTTGGGGCGCAAGATCATTCCCTAATATACCGGCGAGGGGCGGTGGTGGGAAAAGAACGCTCTGCGCCAGTTGTAAACTAGCAACGACACATGCGCCAGTGACTAAGTAACTTGCGCCGGATGCAAGATAGGGCCCATTATGTTTTTCAAGGTTGCTATCAAAACAGGAGTGCAATAGACACTGGTTGTGTCATGCACATTGATTTTAGAGAACCAGGATGGTTCAAATAGACACGGGGTTCAACTGCTAAAATAATATTTTTAATTATTAAATGATGCACATGGTTTTAACCGGTGCACAAGGAGGGAGTTAGCTAAACTGCTGTAGTTCAATTACAATACATTTTTTGCGAATATTATGATATTTTGTTAATGTTACGAATTAAGGTTTTGTATGTTTGTATCTTCCCACATGGTCTTTTCAACCTGTTATTCTGCAGGGTCATTTAAAATGTAAACCTTTGAGGTTAGTGGTCAATCTGTTCTCACTCTGTTCCTTTGTTATCTTGACCCCCTGGGGAGCGTAGAGAAGCAAAGGGTGTTAAGGAATAGCCTCAACCACCTTCTTAAGCTCTGAAGAAACTTCAATCAATAGATTAATATCTGGTTAACAAAGGCTTTTGGTTTGTTGGGAGACAACTGCCCTCAACAACCCATTCTAAGTATGTAAGAACTCCTGGCCACTCAGCGGACTTCTCTGCGGACCTTTTAGAGAATGAAGGGACCCGCAGGGAGAAATCCCATCTGAGACCTCAGATTATTGAATAATATGCCTGTTTTATTGTCTGTTGATCCATGTTATGATGCATCTTCGTCCGTACTTTTCTTACGAATGTGTGTATAAAGATAAAAAATAAAAGTGTAAAATAAAAACAAATGGAGGATATATACCATGCGTGAATGTCCTCTCGTGTGTGCCAGAGCCACCAAGACAATGGAGGTTACTCGACAGTTACATACACGAGGGGATATTGAAAGCATACTTCAGATAAGCCTCCCTATGATGATGTGTTGTTGCAATTCGGAGGCTAAGCAGCGGGTGTGGGAGAAGTTCGGAGAGGCCATGGAGAAGGACTTTCGGTCGGCACCAAAGTGTTTCTGGAAGACTATCCGGCACCTCAGGAGGGGGAAACGGGGAACCATCCAAGCTGTGTACAGTAAGGATGGGACTCTGTTGACCTCAACTGAGGAGGTCGTCGGACGTTGGAAGGAACACTTTGAGGAACTCCTGAATCCGAATAACACGCCCTCTATGTTGGAGGCAGAGCTCGAGGTTGATGGTGTTTCGTCGTCAATTTCCCTGGTGGAGGTCACTGAGGTAGTCAAACATCTCCGCAGTGGCAAAGCCCCAGGGATTGATGAGATCCAGCCAGAAATGCTAAAGGCTCTGGGTGTTGAGGGGCTGTCATGGTTGACACGCCTATTCAACATCGCGTGGGAGTCGGGTACAGTGCCAAAGGAGTGGCAAACCGGGGTGGTGGTTCCCCTGTTCAAAAAGGGGGACCAGAGAGTGTGTGCCAATTACCGGGGTATCACACTTCTCAGCCTCCCTGGTAAAGTCTACTCCAAGGTGCTGGAAAGGAGGGTTCGGCCGATCGTCGAACCTCAGATTGAAGAGGAACAATGCGGTTTTCGCCCCGGACGTGGAACTACGGACCAGCTCTTCACTCTCGCAAGGATCCTGGAGGGGGCCTGGGAGTATGCCCATCCGGTCTACATGTGTTTTGTGGATCTGGAGAAGGCGTATGACCGGGTCCCCCGGGAGAAACTGTGGGAGGTGCTGCGGGAGTATGGGGTAAGGGGGTCTATCCTCAGGGCCATCCAATCTTTGTACTCCCAAAGCGAGAGCTGTGTTCGTGTTCTCGGCAGCCAGTCAGTTTCGTTCTCAGTGGGTGCTGGTCTCCGCCAGGGCTGCGCCTTGTCACCAATCCTGTTTGTGATATACATGGACAGGATATCGAGGCGTAGTCGTGGTGGGGAGGGGTTGCAGTTCGGTGGTCTGAGGATCTCGTCACTGCTTTTTGCAGATGATGTGGTCCTCATTGGATCATCGGCCTGTGACCTTCAGCACTCACTGGATCGGCTGGCGGCCGAGTGTGAAGCGGCTGGGATGAGGATCAGCACCGCTAAATCTGAGGCCATGACTCTTAGCAGGAAACCGGTGGATTGCTTACTCCGGGTAGGAAATGAGTCCTTAGCCCAGGTGAAGGAGTTCAAGTACCTCGGGGTCTTGTTCGCGAGTGAGGGTACTATGGAGCGTGAGATTGGCCGGAGAATCGGAGCAGCGGGGGCGGTATTGCGTTCGCTTTACCGCACCGTTGTAACGAAAAGAGAGCTGAGCCGCAAGGCAAAGCTCTCGATCTACCGGTCGATCTTCGTTCCTATCCTCACCTATGGTCATGAGGGCTGGGTGATGACCGAAAGGACGAGATCGCGGGTACAAGCGGCCGAGATGAGTTTTCTCAGAAGGGTGGCTGGCGTCTCCCTTAGGGATAGGGTGAGAAGCTCAGCCATCCGTGAGGAACTCGGATTAGAGCCGCTGCTCCTTTACTTAGAAAGGAGTCAGCTGAGGTGGTTCGGGCATCTGGTAAGGATGCCCACTGGGCGCCTTCCTTGGGAGGTGTTTCAGGCACGTCCAGTGGGGAGGAGACCTCGGGGAAGACCCAGGACTAGGTGGAGAGATTATATCTCAACACTGGCCTGGGAACGCCTCGGGATCCCCCCGTCAGAGCTGGTCAATGTGGCCCGGGAAAGGGAAGTCTGGGGCCCCTTGCTTGAGCTGCTCCCCCCGCGACCCGACCCCGGATAAGCGGATGACGATGAGGATGAGGACTTCAGATAAAACTATAGGATAATTTGGAAATAGTTTATTATAATTGACTTACAATAACATTTGTTTCAACCAATAACTTCTGAATTTTTCTTTTAAGTTCAGTTTTTGTTTTGTTTATAGAATATCACCATATATTTAACACCCAGATGAGCATAATTGTTGTACGTTTGGATGACTCTTTATTTTGCCTAGTTTAGACGGTTTTGATTGCCCTAGCTCAAGATTCCCCCCATAGACTTGGTGTCAGACGTAGGATTGTGGCACTCCTTGGGGGCCTCCAAGCTACACGTCGACTGACTAATCGTTACGGTGGAGGTCATGGGGAGGCTACGGGAGAGTTGGCAATCACAGGCATAAGGGGGGGACTCAAGTGGGTCAAGATCAGAAAGTTGAATTAATGTATCGATTTGATGTTGACCAACAAAAAACTAGATAATTATAATAATAAATACTGTTCATGGAATGGTATAGTTAGGTCTGGGACCTGCGCAGCTAAAAAAACTGTTTTGGAAATAGTAATGGACGTGTCCGGGACATGTATAGCTATAAATAAGTAAAAATAAAACTGGGTTTTACTTTACTTCACTTTGCTAAGACATATGCACGTTTGATGTGGTATGCAAAAGTTAGCGCAATAGGATGTTGTGCAGAGAATAAGGCGTATGCACGTTTCATGTGGTATGCGATGTACACAGGAGTGAATCAAAGTGTGTATAACATCAAATGCGAGCAATAGGTAGAATAAATGAAGATTAGGTCATCCAATATACATAGTTAGTGTGTAGGACAATCGGGTAATATAATGAAGGTAACTGTTATGAGATATGGTTAACACGGAAGTGATATTGAACATGCACATTTTTGACATTGTTATTTCCCTTTTACATCTTTTTGGTTATGGATAAGATTGGATTAGCGATACATCTGCTGGGAAGGGAACATATATGCTAGATTCTCAATTTAGATTCAGAAGTAGTGGGTTCTCCTTTCAAATGCCACTGCTACTGCTGTAACGCTTTGATACAACGTCAGCGTTTCATAGTATGATATTTTTTAACTCTGATAAGTTGCGGCACATAGGTATACTCACTGATGTATCGTTTACGGTTTACTGCATTTGAGAACAGCGTGGTCTCAAGACGGCTGCATAGGCCCACCAATAACGACCTTTGGTTTTATATACTGGTTTTCATTTCTCTTCACAATAGATTGGTTAATATACAGATGATTAAGGAAAGGAACTTCAACTTGGTTACACTACAGCGTTGTTAGGTTTGGTTGTCACTCAATGCGCATGGCTGAAGCAATGCGCAAGGAGGGATGTATTGTGAAATTAAATCAAGGTAGATACTGTAAATCATGTTTTCTTTTACATTTCAAGGGTCCCATAAGGGACTTCCATTAGAACAATTAAAATTAAAGGAAATATGCTTTTGAACAACTAACTGCTGTACATGAGTCTGTATTTCTACAATAGAAACACAAAGTTCCAGAGCCAGATGCAGACACACCCGGAGCCTACAAACTACGTCCGCCGAGCAAGGAGTAACAGTCACATGAGGAAATCAAATAACGGCAGGATTTGAATCGGTTCTGTTTTGGTTGTCCACCATTAGAAAAAATATTGTTTGGATAAATTAAATATATCATAATCAGCAACAGTTCGTACAGTTTTCCACGAATAAGGTTAAAGGAATATAAAGATATGGATATGTTATTGACAGAGCAAGGAGGGGTGTATGCGATGATAGGCACAACATGTTGTACTTTTATCCCCAATAACACAGCTCTTGATGGGTTGGTGGCCAGGGCGCTGGCATGATTACAATCCCTCAGGTTCGAATTGGCAAAGAACTCCAGCATTAATGACCCTTTCACAGGATGGATGGAGAATATGTTTGGGAGGTGGAAAGGCATGATCCAGTCAGTGCCCGTCGCGGGCAGCAACCGTGTTAATTGTAGCCGGCTGCCGTTGTATTCCCTGCGCACAAGGGCTACTGCATCGGCTGATCACCACAGCAGTGGGCGCTACAGAAGCGCCAAGTGCCATTCAGGCTTACATGGGGATCAGATATGATCTGGTGAAAGTGGACGAGACATCACCTGAGGGGCCCGACCCTATCCAGCTGTAATATGTAGAATAGTCAACACCTATACTATTCTAGTAGCGCCTGTATATAAGATAATCAATATCCCGGATTTACTTGAATAACATTTTTAAACAACCATACCTGTGCCCTATACCAAGAAGCTCGCTGAACATACCCAGGCTTTCTTGGGAAAACCTGGCTCGACAGAGCCGCAACTCGCAATCAGAGTTAAATGGTACCACGAAGCTCACTTTAGATTCAATTAGTTGAACCAGGTTTTCCGCTTTAGGTTCAGTGCGCGTTCACGTGAAAGGGGCGTTTTTTGCGTCATTTTTCTCACCTTTACGATAGATCAAAAAGTCTATATGAGTATCAGTGAAAAGATTCTGCATATTGTCTGTAAAATAACTATGCCAAATGCAGAATTGTTCGCCATTAATCAAAATAGAATGATGATGATTTAAAAATGCATAAGCAACGTCCATCCTGCCTTATTCCATCATTTAGGGAATTCACTTTAAATACACCCTATTTAAGAAATGTATCGCATGTTTTCGACCGCTGAGAGGTAGCGGCTGTAGCGTAGTGGATTAGTATAAGACCCGAACGCCAGCGACCGGGGTTCAAATTCGCCGGTCTATCATCATGCATTTTACCCCCATAGATGTGGTGATAGCACGGCCTTGAAAATATGGGTTCAAGATCGAAATAAGCACAAAAATATAATTCCATAAGCTTTTGTGAATAAGTATTCCATATGCATGAGAATTAGGACTTTTTAAGCTTCACATAAATTTGCGTCACTTGGGAGTCGAACCTCCCGCGCAGAAATTCAAGACTGACGCGCTACCTCCACTCTAGCACTCTGTCACTGAGACACAATGCGCAACAGTAATCATTGTCTAGATAAGGTCCAAAAGGACGATCAAATAACGAACACCCTCTGATGAGAATCTGTATCTCTCATGAAGAACCCCAATTTCGTTGTTTGCACAATGACAATAAAGTCTGAAATCTGAATATCGTCAGACAATGCCAAGGGATCGGTTCTGTCCCGTAAAACCCTTGTCTCCGGAGAGACGCCTGTACGAGAAGTGCGCCGGGGTCCACGGGAACACCCACAAATGGTGACGCCATTGTCAGAGGAGGGGCTAGGAAGCTGCGCACGCCGATTTAAGTAGCCGATCTCCGGCTAGACTAAGCCGAAAACTGCTCCCGACCAGGTTTGGTTGCGAGAATAAGTCACCATGATGATACAGCGACGCTAAAAGAGATCGACTTTCGTGGTACAACTAACCCAGGCTTGGAGCTCAACATACCTCGCTAACCCTCTAAGCGAGCTTCGTGGTACAGGGCTCTGGTTATGTTTGTTATTGTGTAGTGTTACTAGGTTGCGAGTGCAACCCGTTATTTCTGTATCACTGCATTGACAATGGGACTGTCGATTTTCTTTGAGACAGTTGTTTACAGGTTTCCTGTTGCTGACACGACGACGATTGAACACCTGAAGGAGGCTCACATGATGTGAAGGTAACCCCTCTATGTGAGTCGAGCCCTTGACAACGAGGGACGAGCCTTTCGGTTCATGAATTACAGGTCCCGATGGCGACAGAGGAAACAAGAGCGGCGACTACAAAAATGTCCAAAACCACCCACATGCACCAGCGCACCAATACATGAAGATCCCCTGAGCCATCCAAATCCATGCGACCCACAGATAATCTCTAATTTTTTAATTTTTATTATGTCAAATGATTTTGTATTTTTTACTTTTTACTTTCAATGCATGCTGCAAATATATGTCGCCTAATTTTTGTACCTTTCACTTTAATGCTAACGAAAATGTTATAACTTTGTCACATTGCAGCATTCTTCAAAGAAAGTAGTCCAATCCGGATCGCTTTTAACTTACTTTATTTGTTAAAGTACTTCGGTATGGTAACTACGGAGCAAAAGGAGGGGAAGTGTGTTGAACACGTGCTGAGCGACTCCCAGCTGATCAAAACCCTAACCCACTAGTCTGAGCTGCCTGGAGTTTCTGAATTCGTAGACTGTTATGTTCAAATCCACGCGGCCTGTGTGAAGTGGGCGGAGCCGGTGTGACGTATTTGCCTCGGCTTCCTCACTTGTCTGAGGTGCTGCCTTCTGTGGATGGAGCAGCTATTGCAGCCTTCAGTAAGGTCCTGCTCCCCTTGTGGCTATGTATAGTATTTACGGCTTATATGTTTGGTCCTGCTTCCTGGTGGTAATGTGAGGGTAATACAGCTTGTGTGTTTGAATCTGCTTCCTAGAGGCTATGTGGAGGCAGCTTATGTTCTTAAAATACGTAACAACATATTATTATGCCACTCCACTATGGAGTTTGGTGGTGTTGATGATTTTCCTACTTTAACTATGTTCTCGGTGTGGTAAATGGTGCTTATGACTTACGAATCTTATTTTATGGCCATCTGAGATGGCCAAGGAGGGATTGTTACGTATTTTAAGTACATAAGCTGCTCCCACATAGCCATTAGGAAGCAGGATCGAACACACAAGCTGCATTACCCTCACATAGCCACTATGGAAGCAGGATCGAACACTTCGATCTGCAAGAGCTGCTCCAGCCACAGATGGCAGCAGCTTTAGACAGGGGCGGAGCCATTACGTCACCCCGGCCACGCCCACTTCACATAGGCCACGCCCACTTGACGGACGATAGCGCGTGATTCGAGGTGGATAGGACTGTGTCCCAATTCCTAGGACGCATCCTTCGTAGACCGCGTCCTTCGAAGGATGCGGTCTACGTAGACCGTGAAGGACACTCCGAAGGCCGAAGAAATGGGACGGTCTAGCCTACGGAGCATTTCCGGTTTACGTAACAAACCGTTACCGCCCTTTACCTTGCGTGACCCCCACGCGCTGCTCCTGTCACCGCAACCCTGACAGCTGACCTGACCTGTTAGTAAACAGAAGTTATACCGGACAGCGCGGTGAAAAAATAACAAAGAAACCAAATAAACCAACAAAGAAACTAACAAAAATGGAGCCAGAAATTATAATTTTATTTTTTATCTTTTATCTTTTATTGGAGGAGTTGGAGAATACTCACCGCCGGAGCCGACGGGGGATATATCTTCGGCTCCGAGAAAGAGAAGACCACAGATTGGTAAAGCTGTGTTACCTTACTTTTAACCAGCTGTTAATATTATCGTGTTATATGGCTAGCGTAAATGTCATTGAACTTTGACAATATAATTACATATTTAAAATAGTCTCAACCTTACATTAATATAAAAAAAAAATTCTGTCATTCATCAGCTAAATAAAGGTTGAGTAACTTAGATTGATATATAACTATTAACTATATATATATATTGATACATAACTATTGCAGAGATAGATAACGATAGATATATATATATATTTAAGCATTATCTATCTTAACTCTCCACACTTAATATCCAGCTATTGTTCAACAGTTTTTCTTCTGTTTCTTTCCCTAAACAGCCCAGACCCGTGTACTGCAGGATCAATCCAACGGTTCCTGTCCTGGACCGTTATTTTAATGGCCAGGACACCAAAATTGATTTCAGATTGGGCAGGGAGGCCCTGGCAGTGCTGCTGGACCTTCTCGGCCAGGAGCGGAGCCATGGATGGGGTGCCACCATTGAGACCCTGGTGTTTCTATTCTGGCTGGCTAGTGGGACATCATACAGGGTGGTCTCCAGAGTGTTCGGGATGCCTCGTTCCACTGTCCACCGCATCGTCCACAGGGTCACTGAGGAGGTTGTGGCCATTCGCCACAAAGTATATTTATATTTATTTTATCACAAATGTCCTCTATCTTTGACTCTTGAGTTGCTGTAACAAGTAAATGTGTGTCCTGTGTGGGATAATAAAGTTGATCTTATCCTATCCTATCTTAAGGTCATCCACCTCCCGAAGACCCCTGAAGACCTGGCGGCAGTGACCATTGGGTTTGCAGGGCTGGCAAGACACCGCGCTTTTGGGAAAGCAGCGGGAGCAATCGACGGCTGCCATGTCCGTATCAAGCCACCGAGCGGCCCTGATGGTCACTGCTACAGGAACAGGAAACTGTTTTCCTCCATAATTCTGCAGGCTGTTTGTGACCATCAGGGCCGCTTCATTGATACGTACATGGGCTGGCCTGGGTCAGTCCATGACTCCAGAGTCCTCCGCCACAGCCCACTGTATAGGTCACTCTACCCTCCTCCAGGGCACTTCATCCTTGCAGACGGCGGGTACCCTTGCCTCCAACACCCACTACCCCTCATCACTCCCTACAAGAGGCCAGTGCGAGGTGTGGGAGCCCAGCGCTTCAACTGGCATCATTCCAGGGCACGCTCCATTATAGAGCGTGCTTTTGGAATGATGAAGACCAGGTTCAGGGCCATCTTCCTGCAAGCGCTGGAGGTGCACCACACCTTCGTACCTCACGTAAGTAAGGCAAGATTTCTTTTGTCAAAATAAGGTTGTGTAGTATTTAGTATGCACTCTTATTCTTGCCCTTTTCCAAAAATATTTTAGTGACATGGCAGCCGTCGATTGAGTCAGCCCTGCAAACCCATTCGGTGCGGTGGACAGTGGAGAAAGGCATATCCAGCAAGCTGGAGACCACCCCTGGATGTCCCACTGACAGGAGACACCAGGGTCTTTAATGTGGCAGCCCATCCAGATCCAGCAGCACCACCAGGGGCTCCCTGCTCTGCTGCATCATTATGTTTTTGTATATAGTAGTTTTATAATAATTGTTTTAAATAGTCACAATAATGTTTTTTGTTGTAAATAGTTTTATTGTTTTATACATGTTTTATAAGTTTGTTACAAATAAATTAGTTAATATAAAAAAGTTAATCAGGATTTTAATAAATAGTTAAAAAAAGATAAATGTAGAGAAATGTATAGAGGATTAATATAAATAAATAAATGTAAACACGTATATATAATATAACAGAACATAAATTATTTGTCAACCAAACGCTCCAAAATTGAGAAAAAACGATCCATTCTCTCCCGGCTCTCCTGTGCTCTTCTCTCTGCCTCCCTATTTAGCCTCATGTCCTCTTTAATCAATTGGAACATTTCTTCCTTTCTGTCCCTCTTTCTGGACCTTGGACGCTGTCTTTCCTCCTCATCCTGGTCCTCCACCTCCTGATCCACCACTGCTGTATTTGGCCCTGGTGTGTTCTCATGGATGGAGGCAATTAGGACAGGGGGGTTGGTTGAATGCCTCTGTCCCAATACCTCATCCATGAGGACAAACCAGGGCCAAGTGGCAGCAGTGGGTTTCCCACCTACCCCCTCTCCTGACCCTGGATACTTGCAATCCTAAGGCAGAGGAAATCAATCATGGCAGTTAACAACAACAGCAGTATCAAAACAAATTTCAGCAAAAGTGTTTATTAACTTGCATGGTTAAAACAAATAATGTATATTTAAAATGACCTGTACATACTTTATATATATTTTTTAAATTATCCCATTTTTTCTTTGCCTGCAGGGGAGTCACCTTCCCCTGCAGGCCTATTTTCTCCAGAAATGTCCTAAACACAGAGAGATTATTAATCAGAGAAAACAAGAGACACATTTATCAATCATGTTAATAGCCCATGTTGACAATAGGCCATTTATAATATATACATTTGACCATCTTGTAAAGGTTACATTTAAATTAGCCCTCATCCTATATGAAGCCCATAATAATAAGACAACCAGTAGAAGTCAAAACACACTTTATCTTTGTTTGTTTTTCTTTCCTACTTTTTTTGTCTTTCTTTCTTTAATAACCCAAAATAGGACATCGTAGTAAACGATTTCTGGGGATGTTGTATCCGTCCTGCTGTTTAATGAGGGCTAATTTAACTAACCTTTACAAGATGGTCAAATTTAGATATATAAATGGCCTAATTTTTATAAACTAACTTACGACATAAATAAACGATTGTTTCCTTACCCCCAAGCCACACTCGCTGAATGTTTCACCCCGGTGAAGATCTCGTCGTTCTCCCCCCTGAGTTTAATAAATTGAGCAGTATGCTGCTGGCTCCCTAAAGCAAAACCAAATGTTAGAATTAGTTTTACTTTACACTAACAAACTAAAGCAGCTTAAATAGCAAAATAACCAAGTTAGCTGTGTAATCAATCCCAACGTCTCTAACGTTACGGTCTGAAAACCAGGGTCCACAACCTGTGTTCGCGTTGGTCCATTTATCTAACGTTACAGAATAGCAAATTATCTATATAATCGCCCCAATTTCGGTAAATATAACCATTTTGACCTCTTATATTTGAAACTATCGGGCTTAACGGGTGTTCTAGATTACCGTTACAGCGTCACTAACTGTAACGTTACTTTACTTATATTGCCTATTATTTTAATGAAATAAGTTTTAAGGATAACTTATTTGTGTTTTTAATAGAGCTGTCAAGCGATTAAAATATTTAATCGTGATTAATCGCATTAATGTCATAGTTAACTCTAATTAATCGCGATTAATCGCAAATTCTTTTTCTATGCTAAATATCCCTTGATTTTTTTGTCCCATAATTATTCTCATTTTAATTCTCTTATCAACATGGTGAAGTGCATCGGCTTGCCTTGTGCAAATGATTTTTTATTGATAACAACATTGGCATATACACTGATCAAAACAGGACGATACAAAAAAAAAGCCTATAGTGCAATTAAACGACTGCTGTGAACAAATGTCATTTGAACATAGCAGTCAGGCTACTGCTTCTTTGTTTTGAGCCAAAGAAAAAAAATATATATATGTATTTTTTTTTTATAAAATAATTGCGTTAATCGCGCGATAAAAAAATTTAATGCCGTTAAATTTGGTTTGCGTTAACGCCGTTAATAACGCGTTTAACTGACAGCTCTAGTTTTTAACGATACAAATTAGTGTTTTAACATTTGTATCGTTAAATACTCGAGTGACTGGAAACCAAATACTTACATTTAAATGCAAAACTCAAATCTACATTCTCCGCCATTGTTTCTTTCGATTTTATTTTTTTGATTGAATGCGCAATGAATCTTGGGAGGGATACGTTGGACCGTGGAGGATCTTGGGATACGTTGGGCCCTGAAGGATACAGCCTTATTTGTGCATCCTTCAAATCCGGGAAAAGAAGGCTGTGTCACACTAAATTTGTACCGGCTGCCAAATTTGTACCGGGCGCGTCATCATTACGTAATCCATTCCAAACCTGCCCGGCAACAGATGATCGCATCGTCCGTTGCCGGGCAACGGACGATCGCGTCGAATGACGTGAAAGGTTCACGAACATTCGCGAACCTTCAAGCTCGTTCAGTCGGATATTATTTTAAGTTATCTACTTTTCTATACATATATTATAAACGTATTTATTTATATTATCAATGTATTTCTCTAAACAGTAATAGCTAAATGTTATGGGGATAACGTGAATAATAATAAAAATAGGCATACATTTACCAGTTAGTAAATGCCCACTCAGTTTACTAGCTAAATTTGATTAAACCATTGAATACAATACAAATATAAAGTAAAAACAAGTGCTATCTAGCGATCCGTTTTCTGTATTATGTTATTTTGTCTTTGGCAACATGAGCGCGAATGTTTTTTGAAACCCACTTTAAACACTCAGTTTACTAGCTAAATTTGATTAAACCATTGAATACAATACAAATATAAAGTAAAAACAAGTGTTATCTAGCGATCCGTTAACTGTATTATGTTATTTCGTCTTTGACAACATGAGCGCGAATGTTTTTTGAAACCCACTTTAAACACTCAGTTTACTAGCTAAATTTGATTAAACCATTGAATACAATACAAATATAAAGTAAAAACAAGTGTTATCTAGCGATCCGTTAACTGTATTATGTTATTTTGTCTTTGGAAACATGAGCGCAAATGTTTTTTGAAACCTGCCCGGCAACGACGACGCGATCATCTGTTTCCCGGCAGGTTTGGAATGGATTACGTAATGATAGTGTGACACCTGCATTCGTAGGCCGCATTTGAAGGACCCTTAGAATTGGGACAGCACTTGGCGCGTCGCTGTGACGCAATCGGCGTCGACGCATCCTTCAAATGCAGCCTTCGAAGGATGCGTCCTAGGAATTGGGACACAGCCATAGACTATAGGTAACCGCGGAGAGAACCGGGCTTAAACCCGGGGCTTGAAGCTCACGATATTGTCCCTCACACGCGTTAAGATACAATTCCCTCCCTTAAGCTTCATAGTTACCATACCGAAACATGCCTACTTTAACAAATAAAGTGAGTTAAAAGCGACCAAGGATTGGACCACTTTCTTCAAGAAATAACGCAATAGGCTACTCATCATTTTCTCCACTTCATTTATTTTACTTGTGAGAGCTCCTAATTTTCTTCTCCTCAATGCTATATTTTTTGGCAATTTCTCCTCTAAGGCTTTCTCTGTCAACCTACGTGTCCGTCCTGGATCCATTGTATCCTCAAAATATCTAAGCCCCTTTTCCTTTCCATCAGTCATCTTAATATTGCAGAGTTAGGCTTTAGTTGCATGCAATGGTTTAAAAGCACTTATCCTTCAAGTCACTTTTTCTTCATAAGAACAATGGCAATACAACTTCTTAAATGAAGCCCAAATAATCAATATTGACTGTCCGGCTTAAAATACGAGCTGACACGGATAATCAACAACTTTGCATTAAACATTCAACGGTCACATAAATCATTACTATTGTTAGAAAAGGTATATGTTTGTTTCATATAATTGTATTGGAAGTCCTGGTTTTCACCCAAGTTTACTGCTAAATATCATAGCCTGTCAAAATTAGCTAGATCGCCTTAGCCTGGTCATCATAGCAATGCTTTGGCTAACACTAGGTAAGCATAGTTTACTGTGCTCCATGGCTATTTTGTTTAAAAATTGTGATTTGTGAGAGATTACATTTTGTGTACTATTCACCACTACCCTTCCTTTGAATTAATATGTTTATTTATTCGTTTTCACTTCAGAGCTTGCAGGTAGAGACCGCAGGTTCAGAGTCACCAGTCCACCAGCCACAGAGAGACAGTTATGGAAGAGGACGTGGTAGAGGCAGGGGACGAGGCAGAGGGAGTGGCAGGGGAGAAGGCAGGGGACAGACCAGAGGAAGTGGCAGGGGACAGACCAGAGGACGTGGCAGAGGCGTGATAAACCTCACTCAAGAGGACATCGATAGAGTTCAACAGCTCCAAATACAGCGAACCACACTTGAACGGGTTTTAAAACAGTTGCCAATGTTATGTTAGTATAAAAATGATAATGAACAATCAGTGTTTCCCACAGACCAGGAAGGAATTGCAACAGACAACTAAAGCTGGAGGTTTTTATTTCAAGTACAAATAAACTCAAGACCTACCTGAAACAATATTTAACTTCTTTAGGAAAAATCAAATAAATAGTAACAATATACTACTAGGTACAACAAGGCAACTAACTAAAATAATGAATGCAATGCACATATTGTCAGGGAGGGCAGCCAACTGAGGTCTAAGGACATGGAAGGCTCCTAGGATGTCCAGCTTCTGGAACCTCCTTTTCAGTTCTGTCTTCAGGCCAGTAATGTAGGGTTGGATGACTTACAGTTAAAATCTACACTAATCTGTTTCCACCTCACCTGTTGTTTCAGCAACATTTTGTCTGCTGTCCTCCTGGCCTATATTAATCAGTATCTCTCCTGAACATCCCGGCCCCTGAGAAGCACTGGGTTGTTCAGCACTGTTTGATGCCTAGGAACATTCGAAATAAATGTATTATATATTTAATAAACATTTACCAGCCACAGCCATTTGACTGTTCAACTTAATTTCAGACTAAGCTAACTACCTCCTCAAGCTGCTCCGTCTCGTCTGGACGAGGCCTTTTTTGGTGCAGAAAAAACTTTTCAATACTCATCTGGATTAAAGCAACAAACATTCAGAGTCAGAATAAAATAATATTAAGAATAGAATGTGATAAATGTTTTCTATTCTTTTTGATATGGGCACCGTATAGGCCTATCTAAACTATAACCGCATTTCATCTTAATCGCAGTGTTCGTTGCGTTACCAACGACGTTGTCTATGATGACGGGTGCGGGATGTTCAATATCAATAACGTTGAGTTCATAAAGCTAATGGCTTTTCTGAGTTAACAAAAAAATTGGGCAGGTGTGTTAGACCACAGTATGTCATACTAACCTTTGGTAAACTGCAAATGTCGCAGACCGTCTTCTCTGTGCCAAATATATTTTTCCATTGACCTCAAGCATTGCGCGTGGACAGGAGGAGCGGGCGAATCAGCCGTCAGTGAGTGTGCATGTAACTCCGCGTTTACATGCGGACACATCTGATTCGCATAGATGTGGAAGAACAGCTCAATCGGAATAGAGAAGTATCATATATATACGCCTCAATCGGTTCGGAATAGAATTCTATGCGGAATAGAATAGGTGGTGTAGTCCGCTATAAATACTTATTCCGATTAGTTTGGGGTTTAACTTGGAGCAGCTGCAGTAGTCCGCAATTGGTCCACTCCGTCTGTACTTTAATGCACGCCGAACTTTACCGCTGTCAAGGAAATTGGATTTATTGCCTGATTCACGTCTTTGTTATTATCACTCCGTAGTAGTTACAGTAGTCCGGTAACTTATCAACCCCAGCGTGTCCGGTTGCTAAGCGACGGGTGACATCGGTGGGTTCATGTGTTAGCATCGTCGCTCTCGCTCCGTGTGTGTGTGTGTACGAGAATGACAGGTAGTACGAGTGCTATGCGGAGATGAATGGACGGAACGTTTAGATTTCCAAATCGCGTTATAAAAAAAAAGATAATCAATTCGTGGCGCTCGATGTTGATTCTGTGGCGCCGCGCCACACAATGGTCTATGTATGGGAATGGCTTTCAACTAACAGCAAAAAAATTCTATTTCTTTTCAGGCCAGAATTCGACAGTTGACTTTGGAGCAGTCACATGGGTTATTGGAGCAGTGCCTGAATAGGGCACCAAGTATGATGTCCGATTTAGACCGCCTCATCTTGGGAACACCGCCTCATGACAGCCCCCCTTTGCCAACCCCAGAGCAACCCGTTTGGTGTGTTTGCACCCACTGCAAGGATATGCCCACAGACGCAGAGAGAAAGTGCTGTGGGCAGACCCCAGAGAACTGTGCATCCTTGCTGCCACACATGGACTTGTTAATCTTGCAGGAAGATGCCCTGCGCTTGGCCAGACGTATATGGAACAATGTCCTGGTTGAGGAAGATGCTGCTGAACCCGGGGAAGCCAAAACTGTTCAGATACACAGCGTACAGACAGTATGTGGTTTTGCATTCCCAGCTGTTGTGTATGGAGGATTCGGGACAAATTCTCAGATCCTTTTAATCAATACAAAGGCTTCCTCCCTAGCAGGGTGTAGTGGGTAGTTTGCCTCAATAGTTTTTGTTTCTGTTCTATGATCATGTTACTGTTTGTCTTTTTACACCGGTTCAAAAGTTGCAAGTAAATTATTGTTTCTGAATATAATTTGTGTCTCGTCTTTACTAAACAAATAACAACTGAATGTCAAAAAATGTTTATTGCAATTACACCATGACAGAAGCCTATAAGAACAATAAGCTTACAAAAAATACAAAGTCATTTCTATCAGGTTTTGAAGAACGGTCAGGTGTTGGTGCTGTGGTGTGGATTTGTTCAGTTTTCAGGAATGCTCCAGGCTAGCTCTGATCTAGCGGGGACTGTGCTTTAAACACAGAAAACACCAAATTCCAATAATTAGACCATGACAATTTTCTTACAAAGAAATACAGGTCTTGTCGCTTTTCCATATCTGCTGAAATTTACAGTAAGTAGTAAAGTGAACTGATATCGGCATAGAGAAAATGGGAACGTCAAATATACAGCTACTATTCCAAACTTCAATGCCATTGAAGAAACTAACCTAAGCCTCTGCTGACTTGCTTCTGCAAGAGTTCCTCAACACTTTGGGGCAGGGATACCAGAGGACTCCCAGCCTGCGTGGATCTTCTGGTCTTGAGGGTTTGGACTGTGCCAACCCCCCTGGAGCAGTCAGCCTTAGCTGCAGGATGATGCTCTGCAGTTCCGGAATGTAGCTGAAGTCTTTGTCCACTTTAACTGTGCACAGCCGCCACGTCCATGACCTCTTATTGTAGGTCTTGCCAAACCTGATAACAGAGAGATGTGACTCATCAGAGAAAGGTTTTCAGCTGAATGTAACAAGTGATAACATTTGTTTATAAAACGAATAGTCCACAGGTAAACTGATGACACGTGGTGTACACCAAGGCAAATTAAGGAAGCAAATCAACAAATATTTCCAATAATTAGAGTTATCATGACATTGTCTCATGTATATGAGAATGCCAAGCACTAGGCACCCAGCAACCCAAGTCTGCACATGAAGCTACACATTTACAGGGAAAGGAGGAGTCCAGTCTTGAAGTTATGGTTTTAGGTCCTAAACAGATGAGGGATATCAACAGGAGAAAAGTTTCTCGATGCAGAGAGAGAACTTGTAGATAAAAGGTAGGAAAGCAATCCATTACACAGCTAAGCTTTTAGTGAATGGATAAAAAGCCACCATGAGTCCCAACTCATGCATTTCACTCCTATGAACAGATTACCTTGGTACTAAGACTATTTTCAACAGCATCTTTCAATATTTGAAATCTTGCTGAGGAGTGCGACAGATACTGTATTGAGCCGTCTTGTCTTCCCTTGGCGGGTCTGTCAAGATGGTGATTATAATCCAGGCCAGCCAACAATGTCCGAGCTGTATACCCTTGTGGTGAGGAGCTGTGGCGCTTGCTAGCATACATGAGTATGTCGTTGTGGAATGACTCCAATTCTGCTGTTGACCTGAGGGTGAAAAATAAATCACAAGTAGGGTTTAGATGTAATGTCACCAAAGCCAATTTAGTCAAAAGATCAGGGGCCGTATTCACAAAGGATCTTAGGGCTAAAAGTAGGTCCTAACTGGTGAATTTAGGAGTAACTCTTAATAATAATGGGCGTGTCACTCTTAAATTTAGGACTCCTAACTTTTTTCACTAAGAGCAATTCACAAAGTATTTTTGGCCTAAAAGTAGCACCTAAGTCTAGGGGAGCTTAAAAGTCCTCAAGAGGACTCCTAACTCAGTAAGACCTATTCACAAAGAATCGTAAACGCCTTGGCACAAATCAGTCAACACAAATTTGTGTAGTTCATAACATTTATTTTCCTTCAATTTTTCTATCTTAAGACTGTAATATACTGTCTTCATTTGTATTAGCCACTCTTTCGCTTTGAGGACCTTTCTTTGCCTTTTATAACCCTCATTTCCAACCTCAATTTCTTCTCAAACAGTGAACTGGCACCAGCAGCAGGAGGGAGAGGAGAAGCAGTGGGTGCACCAAGAGGGAGAGTTGGAAGAGGAAGAGCTGTGAGAGGAGGTGCAGCTGGAAGAGGAAGAGCTGGCAGAGGAAGGGCTAGGAGAGGGAGAAGAGGAAGAGCTGTCTGATGTGATGCTGCAGCTGCAGCTGGACTTTGATCTTCATTTCTCCTGTGGGGAATATAAATACATAATTTGTAACACATTTTTGGGAAGTGGGTTGACCAGTTGCACATTGTAATTCTTCTGTAAATATTAAACAGAAAGGTTTTTCATGTAGCCTATTGCAATCATTGCATGCATACCCCTCAATCTCCTTTAGCAACTCGCCTGCAGGATCAGCTGCACCCTCAAGGCCAGTTATGCTTGTGTCCGAGCCTAGGACGCGTACACCACCGATGCGACCGGGAACAACGGCTTTGGTGCAGATCCTCCTCCAACAAATTAAATTTCAGTTACATTCACGTTTCATATCACTGTAGCCTTTGTTAATTGTAAATTTAAGACATGCAAATGCATTTCCCAAATGAATGCAATGTTAATAATGGACTTACCTGTAGTCGCGACAGCTCTTTTATAGTCGGCAATCTCCAACCTACACTGTGATTGCAGGGCATACCAACGTTTTTCGTAATCTTCGGTAGAGCGACACACAGCCGGGAAGGAAGCATTTAGGTTCACGCATATTTCTTCCCATGCCTCCCGCTTCTTCTTACTGGTCACTCCAGCCCCGAATCTACCCTTTATTACCCCCCTCCGCTCCAGCACAAACTGGGCAAGTTGGTCCTGGGATCAATTGGCCTTTTGCTTGCGTTTCACGTTTTCATCATCCATCATGATAGGAGGACTTGAACGGCGGTATGGGCTGTCATTTAAAGTTTTTAAGTGCTGAAATATGCTCATTGGATAATAGTTTGCAGGGTGCTTTTAATTGCCTCCTTGATTAAATGCAATTTACGTATTTTTATTGTTTGCTTTCTCAATCTCTCTCTCTCGAACGTGCAGGCAACAACTCCATTATCGTGGTCTACACAAAATTTGTCATCATACGTGTATTCTGCTAACTGCACCGTCCATAACTACTTACTAGGAATTCATTTCTAGCCTAGGCTATTTCCTTGTTTTTCAGAGATTTAGTGGGCTCGTCTGAACAACCAATCACCGCACTGACCGCTTCTAAACTCGTGCCCGAGAATCTACGTAATCCATAGCAACGGCGCGTCACTCTTAGTTCACTCTTAGTGATTCATCCTTAGTAAGAGTAGGTCTCAGCGGCTTTGTGAATAACTTTTAAGGAAAATCTCCTACGTAAAATGTTTTAGCGCGAGTTAGGATCACTCCTAGTAAGACAAAATTCTTTGTGAATATGGCCCCAGATCTCCACACATTTAGAAATGGGCCAGGACGTGCATGTGGAGGACTGAGACTGCCTTTATACTACTACACAACTACTGTTGTTCAAGGAAACGGTCATTCCAGCCAAAAAACCGCATATACAACAGACATAATCCGAGCAGACATAATCAGGGGCCGTATTCACAAAGGATGTTAGGGCTAAAGGTAGGTCCTAACTGGCGAATTTAGGAGTAACTCCTAAAAATAATGGGCGTGTCACTCGTAAATTTAGGACTCCTAACTTTTTTCACGAAGAGCAATTCACAAGGTATTTTAGGACTAAAAGTAGCACCTAAGTCTAGGAGAGCTTAAAAGTCCTCAAGAGGACTCCTAACTCAGTAAGACCTTTTCACAAAGAATCGTAAAATGGCTGCGAGACGAAATGTTAGGGTATTCAACTTATTGTGGAGTTAATGCGCGATGCAATAACATCCCTGACTAACAAGAATAATCAGATTAGTCCCGAAATAAAATGTTTGGCCACACTACGTTATTTAGCAACAGGGGAAATGCAACTCTGCAATGCCGACGATTTAAAATTATCGCAACCATCAGTCAGCCGTGCCATTAACTTTCCTTTGGACATTCAACAATTACACAGGATCAAAGCCAACTTCATGGCAATTGCAGATATGCCCGGTGTGGTCGGTGCTATTGACGGGACGCACATAAAAATAATTGCGCCATCAAAAGACGAGGACGTGTTTGTCAATAGGAAGAAAGTGCATTCCATCAACAGGCAGGTTGTTTTTGATGCAAATTTTAACATAGCCTACTGGATGTTGTTGCAAAGTGGCCGGGATCTTCAGCTACCCATGATTCGCGCATTTTAATGGTGAGCGGTCTGAGGCAGCTTTTTGAGATGTACCAGTTGGGTGTCACTTGCTGGGTGACAGTGACTATCCATGCAAGACGTGGCTCTAGACACCCTACCTCAATCCACAACCGGGAGCACAGTTAAAGTATAACATGTAAGTGATTACTCAGATTACGCTTAGTCCTATGCGTAAAACACATCGTATTGGCTCTTTGACGCCTTTTATTTGTTGAATCCATATTTATTATTGTTTACTGATTTCTTCCATGCATGCTAGAGCACACAAACATACACGAAGTGTTGTGGAGAGAGGAATTGGGCAGATGAAACGTCGGTTTCATGTCCTCCGCGGCGAAATACGCCTCACCCAGAGAGGGAAAGCACAGTAATCACTGTATGTGCCATTCTACACAACCTCTGCAAGCGGAGGAACATTCCACAGCCAGACTATGATGATGATGATGATGATGGCGATCAACATTACAAGGAATTTGGCCGTGTGGAACCGAGTGGACAGGCATTTAGGGATCACTTTGAAAACACAATTTAGGTAAACACCTTGGCACAAATCAGTCAACACTTGGGTAGTTCATAACATTTATTTTCTTTTAAATTTTACGTATTTTTATTGTTTGCTTTCTCTCCCTCTTGAACGTGCAGGCTACAACGTCATTATCGTGGTCTGCACAAAATTGTCATCATGCGTGTGTTCTGCTAACTGCACTATAACTACTTCATAGGAATTCATTTCTAGCCTAGGCTATTTCCTTGTTTTTCGGTGATTCAGTGGGCTCGTCTGAACAACCAATCACCGAACTGACCGCTTCTAAACTCGTGCACGAGAATTGACGTAATCCATAGCAACGGCGCGTCACTCTTGCGTTCACACCAAAAGATGCATTTGCTGCCTGAACGCGTTGACGCTGAAGTTTTGCGGTGCAGCAAATCAAGTTTTGCGGCGCAGCAAAAATATTGCGGCGCAGCAAAGGTTTTGCGGCGCAGCAAAGGTTTTGCGGCGCAGCAAGTTTTGCCCGCGGTGCTTCTGAATTCAATCACAACCATGGCCGACATTACGACCATTGCATGTCTTTACCTGTTGTGGAAGAGGGAGAGACTTCGGAATGCCCGTCGTTTATGGGTTCATGAGACCATTCGGAGCCGTACAGAGCTCGGTGAATTTCACCGTCTTCTGCAGGAGCTCCGTCTGGATGACGAACGCTTCCAGCGCTATTTGAGGTTGACTCCGGCCCAATTTGATGACCTGCTAGATAGGATCGGTGCTAGGATCTCTCGGTTGGACACCAACTACAGGCGCTCCATCTCAGCTTCGGAGCGCCTGTCCATCTGTCTCCGGTGAGTGGTTTCATAATTTGTGTTTCAAAAATCGAAACATAAACATTTTACTTCAGGTTCACCAAGCAGGCGTTTCCATGGTAGACACCTCCATTATTATTATCCTCTGCCGACAATAGTATAGTATGTAGTCAAACACAATTAATAGATCCATTATGTTGATCAAATATGACTCCTGCCTTTGTAAAAAAAAAAAAAATTATAAATAAATTGGGAAAAAATATTGTAAATGTATGATACCTATACTATCTTCACTACAACACTTTTTTTTTATTCTGCAGATACCTAGCCACTGGGGACTCCTACAGGACCATCGCAAATAGTTTCCGTGTTGGAATCTCCACTGTCTCCAGCATTGTCCCTGATGTTGCCACTGCAATCTGGGACTCTCTGGTGGAGGAGTTCATGGCTGTGCCCAGCCAACACATTCTCACTCCGAGCGCGTAGATTGTGGCCCAGCACAGATGAGTGGAGGTCCATTGCAGGGAGGTTTGAGGAGCGGTGGAATTTTCCTCTTTGCTGTGGAGCATTGGATGGGAAGCATGTGGTCATTAAAGCCCCTGTTCAATCAGGATCCCAGTTCTACAACTACAAGGGAACTTTCTCTCTTGTTCTCTTGGCGGTTGTAGACGCGGAATATTGTTTCCGGGTGATTGATGTCGGGGGCTACGGAAGAACCAGCGATGGTGGGATTCTGGCCAACTCTGCTTTTGGTGCAGCTCTTCAGTCTGGCACCCTCCAACTGCCTGCCGACCTGCCACTACCAGGAGCTGACCACCGAGGACCACAGCCGCATGTCTTTGTGGCTGATGAGGCCTTTCCACTTCGGAAAAACCTCATGAGGCCATTCCCTGGTCGCAAACTGGCAAGAGAGCGCAATTCAATTTCAATTACCGTCTGTCCCGAGCTCGGATGGTCGTGGAGAATGCCTTTGGGATCCTTTCTTCCCAGTGGAGGGTCTACAGGCGTGCCTTCGAGGTCAACGTTGAAGTTGCGGAGAAGTGTGTGAAGGCTACCTGTGTTCTCCACAACTTCATGCGGAGGACCACCCCCCCAAGTGCATTGAGGGGGAACATCCCAGTTGGTGAGGTGGACCCACGAGGTCTACGAAGAGTTGCTGCCAACAACTCAGCGAGGGAAGCCATCAGGATTCGGGAGGCCTTCAAGTCCTACTTCTCTGCTGAGGGAACCGTCCCATGGCAAGACAACGTGTAGCGCACCAGCACACCCAAAACGGCTCTTTTAGGAGCCACCCACACATTACTATTGAGCAAACTTCCTGAAATTACTATATTGACAGTGATCTTCTGACTCAATGAAGAATTTCTCCTTAACATACAACAGTAATATGCCATTATTAACTAAGTTTGTTAATGTTAAAGTTAGTTTATATTTTGTAATCAGGTAACTGTGACAGTCCTGTCACAGTTATAACCGTTGGGGTCTCATTTATAACCGTTGCGTACGCACAAAACGGGGCTGAAATTGGCGTACGTGACTTTCCACGCCAAGGTTGTGATCTATAAAAAACCAACTTGACGGGAAAATGTGCGCAGCCCTAAGCAAACTCTGACCCATGCGTACGCATAGTTTAGAGGATAAGGAGAATTGGCGACACAGATGGTGTGGTGGTGAACTGAAGACCGAAGAATTGTAGAGTGAGAAGAACGATTATGTTTCATCATCGCCCTTCATTAATTTAATTTCAACCCGTATCATGCGTTATATCTATGTAATCAGAATAATTTAAGTCAACTGCGTTATTTCTCAGTTATAACTCCAGAAACATCTCCTTAGAATATAAATTTAAAAAAAATCTCTATATTTAATCCCGTCACTCCATACTGTCCACTGACGGCGCAACTGTATGGAATAAAGCATCTGTCCAACATGTGTCAATAACATAATATTTTTATGTGACACTGTAAACACGTAATCAAATGTCAATTAAATCCCAAGTGTGGAAAACCAAGCCACACTCCTCATCACAATCGTTGTCCGTTACTCTTGATGCTTTTCATGACAAATCAGGCATTAAAAAGGGGTTATGTTCAAGAACATTTTACGTGGGTGATTGCAAACTGATTATCCAAGGTGTTCTCGGTCAGTCTTATTACCGTAACCCTATAAATACAGAGGTGAGCGCCGTGGCAATGCTGCACCATATGGCACTTCTGGCAGACCATGCAAATGGCAGGATTTGGAGGGAGAGGGTCTTTAGGGACCATAACGATTTGTTGGTAGGCTACATAAAAATATGTAACTTTATGTCAGACCACTTCTTTTTTAATTCTGGGACTGTGCGCTCCGTGCTACTGACAGAGTTCACTGCTGCAGCAACATGTTGCCACTCTCTCTGCTTTTTGTTGTTGGTGATCCCAATCCCGTGACCGCCGAACAAAACTACTTTTCGGGCCTCCATCTCACCCACAAGTGTCTCCACTTCAACCTCCTTGAAATTTCGCTTTTTTGCTTTTCTCAGTACTTCTGCCGTTGTTTCCGACAAGACATAATACTTGCACCTGAGTCTGTTTTATATGCAGATCGAATTCATGAGGTCATTTGCATTGACCATTTATGGTTAAAAAGGGGCGTGTACAGGGCGGAACGTGAAGCTGATTCAGCTGCGCACACTTGTAGGCAGTCTGTGATTTATAAAGAAAAGATTGCGTACGGTGTGCGTACGCAGGGTTTTATAAATCTGAATATTTTTTTGGCGCACGCAAAACTTGGCTTTTGGGCGTACGTACACTTTTAGTAGCGATCCCACGCAGAGTTTTATAAATGAGACCCCTGAGCCGTCTTGCTTCCCTTCTGCTGGCCTCTGTTCTTCTTCCAGGGAAGCTGATTGGCTGGCCACCTCATCGAGGGATTGAACTCACCTGCAGGAAGCTGAAGAAGCAGAAGATGGGGGGAATCCAACATGGCGCTCTCGCTCTCCCACCTGGAAGGCTGGAGCTGCCTGGCACCCAACTGGGTTTTGTTCGGGGTTGTTATTCTAGCCCTTTAGCATACTCATAGTTTAGTTTAACTGTAAACACAACATTACACTACAGAATGCTGATTTGTGGGTTTTTTCGAGTTACTAAATAAATGTAACGTTCATTTAACTGTTGCTGCGTGGACCTCCCGTTCTTGGTTGTGCTCTTCAACGAGCAGGGCACAACATAACTGACAAAAATACCTTAAACAAAGTTGCTTGGACCCCAAAATCAGTGGCACAAAATAATTTGGAACATTTCCCTCAAGCAAATGGCCATTCAATAAAGAATATGAAGACACGTTTTTGGTATAAAATAATTTATTGTAGTGTGTGTGTGTGTGTGTGTGTGTGTGTAAACAAAAAAAACTAACAAAATGGGCATGGATCATTCCCTGCAACGATTGTCACCCCAGAATCTATTCATCGACTGGTCCAAATTGATTGATCAAATTAAACTCTACTGGATTATGAACACAGTTGGCATCGTGCAATAATTTATAAATTTGGAATTTCATTTGTTCCTTTGCATGGGGTGGCAATCGTTGCAGGGAAGGAAGTATCCCTTTAAAAAAGTGCTCATCCTCAGAGAGGATGAGAGGCACAGGTGGAGGCACAGGGGCGGTCTGCCTCCTCAGCACCTCCAGGAGTAACCTCTCGATCTCCGTCTCCCTCTTTCGGTATTGTGTCCTCACTGTTTCAAATGGAAACAACATTTTTGGGTCAGGTAACAGACAAAAATACATTCAACATGAAAGGCTAACGGTACATAACTAGTCATACTCATAACATACCATTCATGCATAGCGACCCTTATGACCACATAAAACGAAGTTTAGCATAAAATAAATGCATAAAATAAATGTAATTTCTCTCATGTTAAATGACATACCTGGGGCAATAGGAGGAATGGTGACAGCAGCAGTTGGTGGTGGTGGTGGTGGAATGGGTTCAGATGCAGTAGCAGCCTCCGGCTCCTCACAGCTTAGATCTTGAGGTGACAAGAGGTAGTTATCAATCTATCGAACAAATCATGCTGCGCATGGGCGTGCGTGTGTGTCTTCGCTTATCGACCAACCTCCTAGGTCACTCGCTGTCCCTGCTGCTGCCTCTGAACCGTGGTCCTCGACTGGGTACTCTGCAATCCCGTCTACCTCGACCCCCAGCACCATATTGCTACTGGTCTCCCTCGGAGTAACAAATGGGCCGAGGAAAGACAGGATTGCAGAGTACTTCCACGTCTTCAACGGGCCTGCTGCTGACCCACTCCTCTTTCCTGCCTCCTGCCTGCGTCTCACCCTGAGGTAGGTGTCCCTCAGGACCTTTCACCTTCGTCGGCATTCCTCCTCTTGACAAGAAAAAAGCCTACGCTGTGTAATTCGAACTGAACTGTTGAATGCTAACTGCTCACTAACTAGCTTGGTTCAATTGATAGCTGGAATAAAGTAACTTTTAAAGTAAAGTAAATTCAAAAAGACTTACCAGTTAGCCCGATCTCCTGGCTCACCTTCAGCCAAGCCTTGGCCTTGACCGTCCGGTCCTTATAACTGGCCAAGGTGGTGTTGAAGATCTCTGGGTATGCGGAGACTGAAATGATTATCTTTTCCTCCATTTTAGCGCTTTGATCTGGATCAGGTAGTGAACTCTAGGTCACTCCAAGGGAGTAACACTGATTGGCTGTTACGGCATGTCACTCAGTGGCAACGCTGTTGAACGCTGATTGGCTGTCATCACGCGTTTGCTGCCGAAAAGTTGAAATATTTGAACTCGAGCAGAATTTAACGCGCCGCAAAATATGCGAACGCGCCCGCCGCCCGTGCCCGGCGCGGGCACATGCGTGCCGCGCCGCAAATCAAATTTTGCTGCCGGTTCCCTTTCAGTCGATTCACTCGGTACAACACATTAGTATGGGATATCACGCCCTCGCGTGGCTGACTGAAGACACCTCTATTCACGCCTTAAAAAGGCAAATGACCTGTGGTGACGTATGTGAGGCCCCGCCCGCACATAAAACACCGGTCACCACGGTCATTTCTCAGTTCTTACGCTCTTCACCTCGCTAGGAACACCTCACTAACTCTACAGAGTCACTCAGGCTAGCTAGCTAGCTGCTGCTAGTTAGCTCTGTTGCCGTTTTAGCACCTTCGAACTAGCTTAACTGCTCTATTGGTGTAGCGTTTTTGCTGCCCGCGGAGCGCTTGTTTCGTATTTTTCTGCTATCTCACAAGCTGTGTTTCGGGATGAACACACAACCTAAACCTGCGAGGAAGAAGTCTTCCGTTCGCCCCTGTCCTCAGGGGTGCGGCTTCGCCTTGCATGATAAGGACCAGCACGAAGCGTGTCCCGTCTGTATGGGTATTGTCCACGCCAGGAGAGCGTTGACGGAGCCCGGAGCTTGTGGTTTTTGCCAACCACTTCGCCACTCCACCCTTGAGAGACGCGTTACTTTCGTAGAAAGAGTGCTGGGCCAGGCTACAGTCGCTCGGCAGGACCCACTCCTCTCCGAGTCGAGGGACCCAGCTTCGTCTGCGTCCGACTCGGATGAGCCTTTGGCCCACGTCCCTACTGGTGACTGGGCTGAACATATGGAGTTTGTCGACGGGCTAGCCGAACTTGAACCGGAGCCCCCCGAGAGCGCTGGCCAGCTGCCGCTGCAGCTAGCTGCTCCCCAGGACGAAGAAGACGTTCTAGACATCGGCCTGGACGTGCATGGGTTATCGGAGGATGAGCAAGACGCACTTGCGTCGGGTCAATATGCCACCGACACTACACCGGTTGGCGATGGCGATACTTCTTTCTTTTCTCTGTATCGTCGTGCAGCGGAAGAATTGGAGGTTGACTGGCCCGCTGCTGCACCGGCTCAGAGACAATCCCGCTTCGCGGGATTCCACCTTCCCCAGGAACCAACTGCGACCAAAAACCGACTACCTATGATACTACCTAGGATTTTGTGTCGGAGCTAACGTCGGCTTGGAGCAAGCCACTTTCTACCCGCGTCACAGTGGCGGGGTATGGGCAATACTTGGACCTGGACGGTGCTGACAAGGCTGGGTTAGTCAACCCCCCACCCATGGAACCATCTCTGGCAGCGTACCTTGCTCCATTGCAGAACCACGGTGTGGGCGGCCCCACGACCCTGCCATCCAAACACTGCAGGTTCTCTGCCTCGCAGTTGGATAAAATTTACCGAGCACAGGCGAGTACCGCTCGTGCGCTAAGCTCGGTTACCATGCTCCAGACATATCAGGCCATGCGCTTGGCGGAGCTCGGGTCGCTGATGCCCGCCGACAGTCCGACGGTGCCCCTCTTAAACGAAGTCCGACTTGCCACAGATTACATCCTTCGTGTTTCCCGCTGTGCAGCGCTCTCCCTCGGCAGAGGAATGGCTTCTACGGTGGTGGCACAGAGGCACCTGTGGCTCACTCTCTCGGACGTGCCGGAGAGGGACAGGCACGTCCGGCTGTGTACTTGGATGAACCAGTGTCTGCTGAGGGATTGTTTGGACATTCACTCGACGCCATTCAGGCGAAGTTTGAGATGAGGAAGAAGCAAACAGAGGCTCTGCGCAGCATCATCCCCAGACGCGACGCGAAGCCCAGGCCATCAATCAGTGCTCGTAGGCCCGCAGCGCCGCAGCCGCCTCCCCCCAAGAGACCGGCGCCGTTTGTGAGCTCACACTTCCACCCCGTGAAGCAGCATCAGCAGCCGAGTCAAACTCATGGTCAAGCTCCACGCCAGTCGGCTTGGAACAAAGGGCCGCCGCCGAGCTTCCGTAAAGACTCTGCGACGCGGAGGAAGAAGCCACAAGACTCCTAACTTCGGGAGTACAGAGGGCAGAGCAGCATGGAGACACTGCCAGCCCTCATCTGTTGCCGCCAAAGAGGTTGCCATGTTATGTTCAAGGGTCCAGCCCCAAAAGGCGTTGTTTTCCCCTAACACAGTCTCCCAAGCACTCACCCCCCATACACTCAAGTGCATGTTCATTTGCAAATGTTTCTGTGTTCAGTGCCCCAATAAAGGTGCCCCATGTTCAAGATGTAAACATTCCCATGTAAAGCCAATAAAGGCTGCGTTTTGTGTGAAAAATATTGCTTGTCAAAATACAAGTCAAATAAAACACAGCAGGCGGTTAATGCCGTCACCTCCCGGCCCACTGGGGGGCGACATACTACCACCTACAGTACAGGAGGTCAGTCGGCTGTCAGCACAACTTCCCCAGTGGCGCGCGTGCGCAGTCTGCCCATGGGTAGAAAGAACTGTTGCTATGGGTTACCGGTTACAGTTTTGCGCCCGGCCACCTCGCTTCCTCTCTGTAGTAAACACAGTTGTAACAAGCGAAGCAGCAGCCGTGCTGAGGGAGGAAATACACACTTTGCTGAGCAAAAATGCAATACGAGTGGTTCCGACTTCGGAGGCGAACAGAGGTTGGTACAGCCGTTATTTCGTTGTCCCGAAGAAAGGGGGGGGGACTACGTCCGATCCTAGACCTGCGTGTATTAAACAAATACCTGCGGTCTTACAGGTTCAAAATGCTGACACTCAGACAGCTACTGAACGCTGTCAGTACGGGAGATTGGTTTGCGACGATCGATCTAACAGACGCATACTTCCATGTAGCGATCCACCCGCACCACAGACAGTTTCTCAGGTTTGCGTTCGAAGGGACGGCATACGAATACCTGGTGCTACCGTTCGGTCTGTCGCTAGCCCCGCGCACCTTTTCAAAATGTGTCGAGGCGGCGTTAGCTCCTCTTCGAGAGAAGGGCGTTCGCATCCTAGCCTACCTAGACGATTGGGCTTTGGTGGCAAGCTCCAAGGAGCAAGCAGCAGTGCAACTGTCGCTAGTTCTGTCTCACATTCAAACGCTAGGGTTTTCAGTGAACGAACGGAAAAGCTCGCTGTACCCGAGTCAGCAGTTTTCCTTCCTCGGACTCGAAATATGCTCCGTTTCAGGCCGAGCATGTCTTTCAGAGCACAGAGTAACCGCGTTTCTCCGCTGCCTTGCTCAATTTCAGTTGGGACACAGACTGTGTTTTCGGACAGTTTTGAAGCTGTTGGGCACGATGGCATCTATGATCGCGGTAGAGCCGCTCGGGCTGTTAAAGATGCGAGCGTTTCAACGTTGGACTCTGTCTCATCGGCTGTGCACGCGGCGTCATCTTCGACGAATGCTGGCGACAACCCCGTCTTGTATGTCAGCTCTCCTCCCATGGAGGGATCCCGCTCTACTGAGTCAAGGTTCCGCGATAGGGAGGGTGACTTTTCGCAAAGTGTTGTCCACGGATGCCTCCCTCAAAGGGTGGGGGGCTCTGTGCGACAGTGTCGCGGTGAGAGGGGTTTGGTCGGCGGCTCAAAGCCAGCTTCACATCAACCACTTGGAAATGCTAGCAGTGTTTTTAGCCCTAAAGCATTTCTGTCCAGCTTTGACAGGCCAGCATGTCCTGATCAGGACAGACAACACAACTGTGGTTTCATACATAAACAAGCAGGGAGGGACCCGCTCACTTCCCCTGTTAAAACTGTCTCGCTCTCTGTTACTATGGTGCAGTGGTTCTTTTCCATGACGGATCGAAACGCGCCTCTGGGAATGGATGCGCTAGCTCATCAATGGCCGAACACTCTCCTATATGCGTTTCCTCCTGTGGAGATGATATCGCCTATTCTGGGGAGGGTGCGCCAGCAGGGGCTGTCCCTGATACTGGTGGCGCCTCAGTGGCCAGCGAAGTCGTGGTATGCGGAGATGATCAGCCTGTTGATGGAGAGGCCGTGGCCTCTTCCTCTCATCAGCAACCTTCTTTCCCAGGCAGGGGGGGAGGTAATTCATCCACGCCCCGAACTGTGGCGTCTCCATTCTTACCTGTTGAAAGGTCCAATCTGATAGCTAAGGGTCTGCCTCCGAGTGTCGTGAAAACGATCCAAAGCGCAAGAGCATCGTCCACCAGAGGCTTATATGCTTATAAATGGCGGGCATTTGAGCAGTGGTGTGAAGACCAGAATGTTCTCCCTTTCCAGTGCTCTATTGTGGACGTTTTAACGTTCCTTCAGGGGCTTTTGGATAAAGGGCTTTCTTTTTCCACAATTAAAGTCTATTTGGCGGCTATATCGGCCTGTCATATCGGCTTTGATGGTGTGACACCAGGTGCTCACCCTTTAGCCGTGCGATTCTTAAAGGGAGTTCGCCGGTTGAGGCCCGTTGTTAAATCCAGCATTCCCTCATGGGATTTGGTTTTAGTACTTGAGGCTCTTTGTGGTCCTCCTTTTGAGCCTATTGAGTCGGTCGATATGAAATTTGTTTCATACAAGACTGCACTACTCCTGGCTTTGACCTCTGCAAAGCGGGTTGGCGACCTTCATGCGTTATCTGTGCATTCCTCTTGTACCCAGTTCACCTCGGATGGCTCCAAGGTTACGTTGCGTCCGAATGCGGCATATTTGCCTAAAGTCATTCCTGCGGCGTATAACTATGACATTTGAGCTCTCAAGCTTTTGTCCTCCTCCTTTTGCCTCTGAAGAGCTGAGGAGGCTATATTGCCTGTGTCCTGTGCGTATGCTGCGCACCTACATTGACCGCACTCAGGGTGTGAGGCTTTGTGACCAGTTGTTTGTTTGCTTCGCTAATCCAGCAAGGGGAAAGGCACTGTCTAAACAGCGACTTTCCCACTGGATTGTGGAAGCGATCTCCCTGGCTTATAGCAGCAGAGGCCTCCCCTTACCCCAAGGGGTGAGGGCACATTCAACTAGGGGCATGACAACGTCATGGGCGTTGTTTAGAGGGGTATCAGTGACTGATATCTGTGCTGCAGCTAGTTGGTCTTCACCGCACACTTTTGTCCGGTTTTATCGATTGGATGTGACCGCCCCTTCGGTGGCTCATTCTGTCCTTTCTGCTGGGTCTGTAATGCACTAGAGTGCTTGGTTTTATGACCCTTGTTCGGTGGCTGCTCCGGGGGCGTGATTATATGTCCCATACTAATGTGTTGTACCGAGTGAATCGACTGAAAGGGAACGATATGTTATGAATATAACTTCTGTTCCCTGAAGGAGAGGAAGGAGGTACAACACATGGTTGCCCCACTCCGCAGCTGGGCTCGGTGAAGAGCGGTTACTGAACTGAGAAATGACCGTGGTGACCGGTGTTTTATGTGCGGGCGGGGCCTCACATACGTCACCACAGGTCATTTGCCTTTTTAAGGCGTGAATAGAGGTGTCTTCAGTCAGCCACGCGAGGGCGTGATATCCCATACTAATGTGTTGTACCTCGTTCCTCTCCTTCAGGGAACAGAAGTTATATTCATAACATATCGTTTTCTCGGCAGCAAGTGCTGTGGCAGCAAACCCGCAACGCGTCTCTACATTCACTTTGAATGGGATTGTGCGGCGCGGCAACTTTTTGCATCTTTTGGTGTGAACGCAGGGTTAGTTCACTCTTTGTGATTTATCCTTAGTAAGAGTAGGTCTCAGCGGCTTTGTGAATAACTTTTAAGAAAATACTCCTTACTTACTACGTAAAATGTTTTAGCGCGAGTTAGGAGCACTCCTAGCGGTAAGATAAAATGCTTTGTGAACACGGCCCCAGGAGCACGCAAGCAGGGGAGCCGACCGCTCATCGCCAGTAGAACCGCTGTGTGGCGGGAAAGCCCGGAACACTGGGAGGGTAGTTGTTTGGTACCGTGCCGATGGAGACCGTACCCGTCTGAACTTCTGACCTGCCTCTGCGTTATTTGCTTCACAAGTTCCTAACTTCTACTCACCTGACCTTTTTTGCAGTAGGCTACTATTAATGTGAAGAAGTGCACACATGTAAAATATACATTTTATTTTAATAAAGTATTTATTGTTCAGCATGATGCAGTCTTAGTAGTGATTTCGGGATAGGTCTCTGAGGTGTCCCCTAACCTGAGACCAAATTTAAGCCCTTGCTCATTACAACCAATTCTGATGTGGTTGTGTTTTACTTCATATCCAACCAGCCTCCTATTGCTTATACCAGAGGGCTAAATCTGCTTAATAAGAAAACAGACTCATAGGGACATTTTCTTATAATTCCATAAGGAAACAAAACCGCACAGAAATGGGCTAATCTTTCATTTAAGTAATATAGCACGAGTTTGAGGGGGGTAACCACTGTATTAACCTTTATCACTGTATTAAATAGATAAAAGCATTAAATGAACCAAAAAAATTATACACAATGGTATGGTCCTATAAATCAATAATATCTTCATTCTGCTCTTTATGCCAACCTGTCTGGTACAGGAGAAGACACACATTTGACATAGATATTTACAACAAACTTTTGTCTAACCATAACCCTGTCTTTAATATGAACTTGGTTTAAGATAACATAAATAACATTGTGCTTTATTAATCCTGAGGGGAATTGTTGTGTTACAGTAAATGTACAGGAAGAGGTTATTGCCTGCTGGGCATTGCTGCCTGTCGCACCTCCTCCAGTACCCATGGGTCAGCTGCAGGGTCATCAGCCAGAAACCGCCATTCACCAACGTTTCGCTACTTTAATTCTGGAACGTCTACTGGTGGCAGAGCAGTGACAGGGACGTCTCTGTGTCACCCCCTGCAGCTGATAGATGTTCTCCCCTGCTGCTGTTGTCTGGGGTTTGTTACGCCATGTCCTGCCACACGGTCCAACACCCCCTTCTAGTGGCCGCTTGGCGCCACTGGTCCTCACTCCCTCTACACACCGGTCTGCAATCTACAATAACCGTTCCCTACTTCAGCCGGGGATCTCCAATCAGCCGGCGCCAGTTCGTCGTTTACCACTACCCAGGTAGTATCGGTCCTACCAGCGTTATCCTAAGTCTGGCCCGTTTTCCCTGTCCTCCAGTAACCCTTTTACTCCGTTTGTAGTTCTCCGTTCGTCACCCTGACCTCCTGTTGCCGAATCCCTGCCTGTCTGACTACCCGCCTACCGCCGAGCCCCTGCCTGCCTGACTGCCTACCTGTTACCGAACCCTCGCCTGCCTGACCACCGCTTGCCTAGTCCCGGCTTGTCGTTACTCATTGCCCAATAAATCCACCTTCCCTTCCACCCCGTCTCAACTCCTCTGTGTCAAGTGTTTGTACCCTCTCGTTCTGTAACCATAACCAACACCTATCCTTCGTCCTCAGCCAGAGCCAAAAGCTCCCTTTCTCAGCCTCCTCTGCCAGATCCTTTGTTTCCCTCTTTAGCATCCCTCCGGTCACTCCTGCATCCCTCAAGGGGCGTATGGTTGACAACCCCAGAAACCCACGGCATCCAACCTCCACTGGGTAGATGGTAGCCTCCAGCCACACTGTAAAAAATAAAAAGTTGAGCAAACTCAAAATTGTAATTTTCTTCTTTAGACAAACTTGAAAGTTAGAGTTATACCAACTAAGATTTTTATATTTTACAAACTCAAAAAAATAAGTCAGGGGTGTTAACTTAATATTTCAAATTAAGGTTAATATCATTTAAAAAAAAAAGAAAACATTTCAAAGAATGCAAAACGAGTTTTAAGTTCACTTTATTGAAATTAATAATTTGAAACTTCCATTTTACATTTCTGAATGCCAGACAGCAATAGAACAAGCAACACGTACCTAGTTCACCAGCAGATAATCGCTGTCTAAATGCAGCAAACCAAAGTGCAGAACAAGTTTGACATTATGGTCAAACTTGTTCTGCACGAGACGGGAGCCCAGGTTAAACGGTGACGCAACTCTCGTGCCTCATACACCGCACGATCCCGAGAGCTGCCTTTATTTAACACACACCCGCAACACACAGCGCACCGCACAGCCAACCAACGGACATGCAAGTCTCGGTAACGGTGGCGGCAACACTACGCACAATAAACAACACACAAACAATAAAGACCGCAAACCCGTTAACCCAACTTAACCTAACAGAAACAAATTGACAAAAGGCAATAAACCCCTTTTTCCCAACCGGCATCACGAATACCCAGACTCCCCGGGGGGTAGTGTCGAAATGCGCATGTGCACCGTAGTTGGCCCAGCCTCAGACAGAGTCTGACTTAAACCCGTGTGTCTTGCTAACAAAGAGACTACAGTGAGCCCAACTCTTGACCCAAAACTTAACATTGTTGATTGGACTAAATTGCATTGCACAGTTGACATGAATACTTAATGTTTTATATTCATTTTACTCAGAAATCATAATGAGACCAACAATTTTAAGTTTTCATTTTTACAGTGCAGCCTCCCGGCACTCAGCAGCCAGCTCTGAGTACTTGGCCTTCTTTCATTCAAAGGCGGCCTCAATCCCTCCCTCCTGTGGTACTGTGAGCTCGATGAGGTGCACAGATCTTCCCTTGGTTGACCACACAACTATGTCTGGTCGGAGAGATGTGGTGGTGATCTCTGTGGGGAACCGGAGCTGCCTGTCGAGATCAACCCTCATGTTCCACTCCTGGTCGGGGGAGAAGTGTCACGGTTAGCGGGTGGCAGGCAGGCAGGTAGGACCCAATAGCAGACAGTTGGGTTAAAGGATAATTTATTAACACAAAAGGCAAGGAACACCGAGAACACAGGTGACGCGGGTAACACAGGGAAAACCGGGAACACAGGTAACACACAGGACACAACTCACCACGAACTACAATGATCCGACAAGGAACAAAGGAAAGACGAGGGCTTAAATACCAAACAGACACAGGGCACGCAACGAGTAACAGCTGAAACATATTAGGGGAGGGAGCAGTAATCACACAGGAGGGAAACCTGACCGGACATGGTGAGAAACAAGACAGAGATACCAAAGTAAAACAGGAAACACACCAAAACAAGACAAGGAAACAGACAGACCATTACAGTACCCCCCCCACCCTTAAGGGTCGACTACCAGGCGACCCACGACATGCAAAAAAAAAAGTCATCCCAAATAGGGTGGGTGGGGTGGATCCAGGAGGAAAGAACCCAAAAAAAATTCTGGAGGCCTGCAACGGCGAAGACCAACAGGTGGCCGGCATCGCCGAAGGCGAGGTAGAGGGCGGGTTCCCTCTGGAGGAAGGCGAGGAAGAGGGTGTGCCCCTTCTGTAAGGTTTAGAAGGCGGGACCAACTGCTGAATTGAGTGGCTCAGAAGAGCAGTTACCGACGAAGAGGAGGCCAAAAAAAATAATATCCAGACTACCAAATGGGTATGTAGTGCACTTTTACTACTTTGATCATTTAGTAAAGTACTGTCTTACAGAATGCTTATTACTAATTTTAGGTAAAAAGGCTACCAAGAAGATTAAAAAATGTATTCCTTTTGAAGGTATGTGTTAATTTACAGGAACCAATGCACTGAAGGCAATGTCTACATGGCCCGAAGGCCTACATCATTGTTCAATTGCATTTTTAGAGTAAACCAATAAAAGGGTCTCCTTGTACACAGCCAGTGTGATCGTCAGGTACGGGTTTGTAGCAGGAACATTTAAAGAAAAACAGTGAAATGGACCACTGCATGCTGAAAAACTTGAGAGATTCTTTGTGAGCATTGCAAGCAACACGTTTCGCCTGTAGCTCCCTCTGATTGTTGCTCACTCAGAACAAAGATTCAGTAAGATCAAGCCAAGAAAAGAATAACAAAAGTTATGCGCGTTAAGAACACATCATTGTAGCATTTAATTCACCATCGTGGCTATGTCAGTATCGGGCCAACTAGTCACTACAGTTTTGAAAGTACTTTTTTATGACTGTTGACTATTTATTACAGATTACTTTGTTCTTCCAACTCCTCCCAAAATGACGAATGCACAGTCTGGTAAATATTGCACAACTACCAACACAATGAACCAAGATTTTGCTTAAATAAGCAATGTAATTAAGCTCACATCGCTTAACATCTCAGCGCTAGCATGCTAAGCGAAAACTATTAGTTTCCAAATCGTTATCTTGCAAGCTGCCCGTGGGCATGATCTAAACCCCTATTCAATAATGTGGTTGATATATATTTGCCCTCTTCACCTGTCCGGCAGAATGAAAAGAAAAATTACCTCATACTATAGCAAAAAGCCCAGTAAGGAAACAAGGGACAGTGATGTGGTAAGACAGGACGAGAGAAAGAGGTTGAGAGTGAGGGAGAGAGAGACACTGAGAGGGAGGTGCAGCCTGAGAGTGAGAGCGAGTCAGACTAACTCATCTCTTAAGGAAACAAACCTACAGGTACTCACTCTGACTGTAAGCCCTCCATGTGTTCAGAATTCTGTCTTCCCCAGACAATATGTGTTATATGACATATTATTGTGCTTGATGTACTTAAAATGCCTGTAAAAAAAACACTAAGACTTGCCATGATGACCGTTGACTTACCATGACAACTGTATGTTTCAGACATTGACAGTGATGCTGCAACACAGCCCATGCCTAGCACTTCACAAGGTAAATAGTGTGCCCATATTGTTACCCATTGTAAATAACATTTCACACTGCTTATGACCCTATCCTGGTGATGCCCGATGATAATTGGGCATCATCAACCCCTTGGGGGGGCGTGGTGATCAGCAAGTCTATTCCGGCCCTTAAAAAGCAACTTCAATGTATTTTCATTGTGATAACCATTTTTCAATAGCATTCATTGTAGGTGAAACTACTGAGACGGTCATCAGGTAGCCACCTAACCGATTATGTCTGTCCACCAAAATAAGTTTATGGAGTCCTAGTCTGCTTGACCCCCACATTGCTGCTCGCCCCCGTCCAGCCACAGCTCAAAGACTTTCCTAGGACCACATTTGGTGATAGGAGAAGAAATTTCAATGCCTCATGGTATGCGCAACACGCATGGATTGAATACTCTGTGTGCAAGGATGCTGTGTTTTGTTACGCCTGTAGGCACTTTCGCCTTCCAAATTCTGAAATTACCTTCAATGGTATAGGGTTTAGAAATTGGAAAAAGGCCATGTACAAGGATGGGGGCTTTGCTGCCCATGCAAAATCAGAGGCACACAGCAATGCAGTGTTGGCTTGGAGAGAGTTTGAGAAGGCTGGACAAGAGAACACCTCTCTGTTGAATATATTGTCTCAGGACCACTCAAAACTCGTTCAAGAAAATCGTCATTACATTAAAAGTGTTGCAGAGGTGTTATTGTTTACCGCCACAAAAAACATTGCCCAAAGAGGCCATAGGGAAAGTGAGGAAGTTCCCCCCTGACCACAGGGGGAACTTTCTTGCAATATTGGAGCTTCTTGCCAATCATGACCCCGTAGTTGAAAAGAAAATGAATGGCGTGCAAAATGCAAAATACACCAGCCATCAAATCCAAAACGAGGTTTTGGATACGTTGGCTGAGATGATGCGGTCCACCATCATCAAAGAAGTGAAAGAGTCCCAGGTCTTTGCCCTTATGGCAGACGAAACCAAAGATGTTAGTAAGAAGGAACAGATGTCATTTGTGCTACGATACTAAATGGCTGACTTTGTATTGTCTGTGGTGATTACTCACATTTGATGCAAATTGAATGATGTACAATTTATTTTGTTAAGAGATGGTAAATAAATACATCAATTCATTTATTTTTGACTCTTTGGCTCACAGTGATTTTGTCCTAGGAGAAATTAGACACTAAAATAATGGACTTATTTTCTCTAGACGTACCCTCTAGATGGGTATGTTTAAGTTAACTGCATCAATTTAGTAAAGTGGGATTGGGGACTGGGACTACTATAATAGTTAGAATAAACTAGTACAGTTTTTTCCGCTGCCTGGTAACCATGTCAGTGGTATGAAAAGGCCTAATACTATCAGGTAAAGCCGACTTTATATGCTTAATGAAAACAATCATGTTTCCGATTTATGTGGCCACCACTATGTGAATTTTGGTCCCAGTCTGGCCACCCCTATAAAATTATTCTGGCTCCGCCACTGAGTAAGAGGTGAGGGAGAGGTTAGGAACGTATTCTGGCATATGGGATATACTGGAGCTTTTTAATCTCTTGTATCTGTCTTGGGTGTATACTTAACATGACCGTTATGGGTTGCATAGTATGCAACCAATTTTCTCCATCGGTGACACCCCAAGAACGACTATCGACCGATGCCTCAGGCAGCCTCCTGAGAAGTCTATGAAAGCTGAAAGGGATCCCCCAAATGCAGCCAAGGGGATGCATGCACACTCAAACAAATTGAGGAAGGAAGAGTTCCCGATGTCTGAAAAAAGTAATGTTATTCTCTTATTTTTGCTGACAAATAATTAGTTTCAGTTGAATCAGCCTCAGCAGTTCAATATGACACTTTGCAGATTCTTCAAACACCAGATTTTTCAGATGAGCACATGGTAACACATGTACATTTTTTATTATTATTATTATTATTACAAGCAAAAAAAAAAATTGCTCCACTGGCAGATTTTTCTACTTATTACAAGTGAAAATTTGCGTGAAAATTGTGTAAATACAAGTTGCTTTTTAGGTGTCTTACTTTAAGTGTATGAAATGTATTCATTTTGACAAGAAATATCACAAGTATTCTTGGTACAATTTTTACTTTTATTTTTTATTGGGCAAATGAAAAAATTATGATTTTGTGTCGGCGTCTGATTTGCTGATTTGCTCACTACATTATAATAATCGTCGCTTCTTTTTTGGCTAGCATTCCAGAAGAGAGTTCTTCAGCTCCTTGTCGAAATCAGGGTTACAATTGACGTTGCCACCTCATCTGCTGGAACAAGTTATGAAGTGAAGCTGGCAAACACTGAAGAAGAGCTTGATGCTTTAGAGAATCGCTTGGAGGACAAGAATGAGGGATCAGAACTGGTACGTTTTATTGGGGTCTGAGTATCAGGCTAGTGAAACATGGTTTCACAACTCTTATTTACATGGGGCTAATGGGTCTTAAAGTTCTAGGGCACCATTCCTGATTTCAGGCAAAGAGCACTTTTAAATTAATTCAATACAGTGAGTACATTTCCTCCTGGACAACTTTTACAGGCCTGAAATCTTTTCTTGCTTTAAGCCCTGAATTTCAACACTAAAGATTTGTAGAGATATTCTCATGCCTCTCCCTGATTGGGTACAAGACAAACACACTCAAACTGATCTAATAAGTACAGCCTCATGGGGCATTTTACATTTTGATCAGAGACAACAGCAGAGGTGTGCACGTTTTATAGGCGCATGGGGCCTATAGAGCATGCACAGTATGTTTTCCTCTGGGTGTGTGTGTTATGCTAGTAGTAGCTAATGTACCCCGGAAGACAACAAGTGCTGTAAAAAAACAAAGACAACAAAATGGTTAAATAATTTATCTTGTAAAGTGCTGGCAAAGTTTCATTATGACAATTGGCTTAATTACAAAATCCTTGTCTGCTTTGTGGAGGTCTGGGGCCGTATTCACAAAGCATTTTATCTTACCGCTAGGAGTACTCCTAACTCGCGCTAAAACATTTTACGTAGTTTTTTCTTAAAAGTTATTCACAAAGCCGCTGAGACCTACTCTTACTAAGGATAAATCACAAAGAGTGAACTAAGAGTGACGCGCCGTTGCTATGGATTACGTCAATTCTCGTGCACAAGTTTAGAAGCGGTCAGTTCGGTGATTGGTTGTTCAGACGAGCCCACTGAATCACCGAAAAACAAGGAAATAGCCTAGGCTAGAAATAAATTCCTATTAAGTAGTTATAGTGCAGTTAGCAGAATACACGCATGATGACAATTTTGTGCAGACCACGATAATGACGTTGTAGCCTGCACGTTCAAGAGAGAGAGAAAGCAAACAATAAAAATACGTAAAATCTAAAAGAAAATAAATGTTATGAACTACCCAAGTGTTGACTGATTTGTGCCAAGGTGTTTACCTAAAATGTGTTTTCAAAGTGATCCCTAAATGCCTGTCCAATCGGTTCCACACGGCCAAATTCCTTGTAATGTTGATCGCCATCATCATCATCATCATCATCATCATCATCATCATCATCATCATCGTCTGGCTGTGGAATGTTCCTCCGCTTGCAGAGGTTGTGTAGAATGGCACATACAGTGATTACTGTGCTTGCCCTCTCTGGGGTGAGGCGTATTTCGCCGTGGAGGACATGAAACCAACGTTTCATCTGCCCAATTCCTCTCTCCACAACATTTTGTGTATGTTTGTGTGCTCTAGCAAAGAGTCAATACGATGTGTTTTACGCATAGGACTAAGCGTAATCTGCGTAATCACTTACCTGTTACACTTTAACTGTGCTCCCGGTTGTGGATTGAGGTAGGGTGTCTAGAGCCACGTCTTGCATGGATCACTGTCACCAAGCAAGTGACACCCAACTGGTACATCTCAAAAAGCTGCCTCAGACCGCTCACCATTAAAATGCGCGAATCATGGGTAGCTGAAGATGTAGGCCACTTTGCAACAACATCCAGTAGGCTATGTTAAAATTTGCATCAAAAACAACCTGCGTGTTGATGGAATGCACTTTCTTCCTATTGACGAACACGTCCTCGTCTTTTGATGGCGCAATTATTTTTATGTGCGTCCCGTCAATAGCACCGACCACACCGAGCATACCACCGACCACACCGGGCATACCTGCAATTGCCATGAAGTTGGCTTTGATCCTGTGTAATTGTTGAATGTCCAAAGGAAAGTTTATGGCACGGCTGACTGATGGTTGCGATAATTTTAAATCGTCGGCATTGCAAAGTTGCATTTCTTGTTGCTCCTTTTCAGAATAAACATCTCAAGAGGTTGGGAGGCATTGATGCTGCAGACCATGTTAAGAAGTCAATGGCTGCGTAAGTAACTTTATGTTCCTTTCTTGCATTAGTTTATAGTGATTATGTTCCCTGTCATATACTGTCATGCATTCCCCCCACAAGTGTTGGGAAAGTTCACTTTCTACGTGAACTAGTTCAAAGTTCAGTTCACAAATTTTAAAATGAACTAGTTCAGTTAAAAGTTCATAATTCAAAATTTTGAACAAGTTTGCAGTTCCAAAAATGAACTAGTTCATCGTTATTTTTTTCAATATGTTGCTGTGAGCTATTATTTTTCAAAATGTTTGCCACAGCCCATATAGAACCACAGACTGCAATGATTTTATCAGTTTTAACACTGCAAATGCATCAGATTTCATCTTCATATCCAATTTTTAATCCATATCCAACCAGGGTTTATATAAGCATTGAGGGGACAGCCTTTCCCCATTGTTGCTTCGACGCTTTGTTTCTGTCCATTCAGTCCACAATAGTAGCAGCTGCTGCTTTCACCCTACAGTATATTCTCAAAAACATGAGAAAAAACTTGCTGCTTGAATGTTCTTTTTAATAATACTGGAATCCTGGAAAAATATACCAGGCAGGTTCAACAAACAAGTTACATGAACAGTAAAGTAACCATTATATTAACACAAGCTGAGATAGGAAATCGAGGTTGAACTTGAAAGTGCAATATTCAAAGTGCAAAACATTTCAACATTGTTAAGTCACTTTTCAAATTTTTGGCTTATTTGCCAAATGAATAAGTAAAACAAAACAATAACTTAAAAATAGTCAGAGTCCAAGGCCATGGACAGTGCTCCTACTTTCGGTCCAGTGAGTGATAATCCCTTAACTGAATGAATATCACTGGTTACAGTCCACATAAATAACTAAAGTAATAATAATAATAATAGTTAATGAAAAAAAGTCAAAGTATGCATGGCCAATCCCTTAACTGAATGTAGATCCTCTGTCATTGGTCACAGTGGTCTCTCCCTGGTGGATCGGCTGTTCTTTGCTTCCTGTAAAAACAAGATACAGGTATGCTGTTATTTTTATGCAGCTCACCTCTACATCAGTATAGTCATCTCCATTGGCAATACATTGTACTTCTATAGCCCAATAAACAGATCACAACAATCTTTAATATACCTTCAAAACTTTTTGTTGGCATTCAAGATCAGCTGCTTCTCAAAGTTGGCATCTCCCAGCCGGTTTCTCCTGGGTCTGAATGAGATTTTAACATCATGATTATGGCAAAAAGTGGTAACAGTATTCTGTATTAAAGGAATTGTGAACTGAGGCAATCACGAAAATAATTTGATATTTTTTTTATTTTGAAAACCAGAACTAGAATGATATCAGCAAGAACTATAATATTGGGGTAGAGGCTCTCAAAATCAGTGCTTTTTAAAAAGGGTTATTTTTTAAAAATATATATAATGTTAAAGAACTCAAACAAATATATATATTTTAAAATGTCAGCCAATTTTAAAGGTCAGATTGGTATGATAATGCAATCATTTATAATTCTGCATTATTTAGAGAAATAACAGCTCTGGGGTAGAAACAGTTTTTAAGCCTATTTGTTTTTGGTTTGATTGCTCTATAGCGCCTCCCAGAGGGCAACAGTTCAAACAGGTTGTGGCCTGGGTGGGATGAGTCTCTCAGGATGCTATGAGCTCTCCTGAGGCAGTGTCTATTGTAGACATCCTCAAGAGAGAGAAGAGGACATCCAATTACTTTTTGTGCCATTTTTATGACCCTCTGGAGCGCTTTCCTCTCAGCTGCAGTGCAACTGGCAAACCACAGTGAGATGCCGTAGCTTAGGACAGTTTCAATGGTGCAGCTATAAAAGGTCATCAGCATTTTCTCCTGAAGATTGTTCTTCCTGAGGATCCTTAGGAAATACAGTTTCTGTTGGGCCTTTTTCATAAGCGCCTTGGTGTTTATTGTCCAGGTCAGGTCCTGCTGAATGTGTATGCCCAGGAACCTGAAGTCCGAGACTCTCTCCACGCTCTCCCCGTTCATATAGATGGGCTGAATGTCCGGCTTATTCCTCCTATAATCAATGATCAGCTCTTTGGTCTTTGAGGTGTTGAGGATGAGGTTGTTCTCCGCACACCATGTAGACAGTCTTTGGACCTCCTCCCTATATGCAGTCTCATCCCCACCTGAGATGAGCCCCACCACTGTTGTATCATCCGCAAACTTAATGATGGTATTGCTGGGTGGCTGGGGATGCAGTCATTGGTGTAGAGAGTGTAGAGTAGGGGGCTCAGCACGCAGCCCTGTGGGAAGCCGCTGCTGATGCTAAGTGCAGAGGAAAGATGGGCACCTACTCTAACTCTCCGGGAGCGCTCTGTCAGAAAGTCTTTAATCCAATAACAGATTGGTTGTGAAAGACCCAAGTCCATCAGTTTGGTGAGAAGTCTGTTTGGTATGATGGTATTGAAAGCAGAGCTGAAGTCTATGAAGAGCAGCCTGGCGTAGCTCCCCTGATGTTCCACGTGTTGCAGCGTGGTGTGGAGCACGGTGGCTATGCGTCCTCTGTAGACCTGTTTGCTCTGTAGGCGAACTGGTGGGGGTCAGAAGTGGTTGGCAGGCTTGTTTTGATGTGGCTCCGGACTAGTTTCTCGAAACACTTCATGATGACTGGTGTAAGGGCCACCGGAATATATCAGTGAAGACAGTGAAGATCAGCCAGTTGGTCAGGGCAGTCTCTCAGCACTCTCCCCGTCACAACATCCGGTCAAGCAGCTTTCCTAGGATTCACTGCCCGTAGTGTGCGCCTCACCTCATGTGCCTCCACTGTGAAGATGTCGGTGCTGGGGGCTGGTGGATGTGATGGAGCCACCTCCAGTGTCTCAGCCTCGAAGCGGGCAAAGAAGCAGTTTAGTTCCTCAGATAGCGAGGCATCACCGTTGGTTACTGTGAGGTTGCTGGACTTGTAGTTGGTGATGTGTTGGACCCCCTGCAACACCTGCCATGAGTTGTTGCTGCTGAAGTGGTCCTCACTCTTCCTCTTATATGCTGTCTTGGCCTCCCTGATGCCTCTCTTCAGGCAGGTTCTGGCAGCACAGTAATGTACCTCATCTCAGGACCTGAAGGCGTTGTCCCTCTCCTTCAGCAGGGTCTGGATGTCTTTTGTCATCCAGGGTTTTTGGTTTTGATACACCCGGATGCGCCTGTCCACAGTGACAGTGTCAACACAATGCTTGATGTAGCAGAGTATGGTGGAGGTGTACTCTTCCAAGTCCTGATTTTTGAAAATGTCCCAGTTGGTATTTCCAAAACAGTCCTGCAGCTGATGTGCGGCATCATCAGGCCAGGTTTTAACAGTCCGTGTTACTGGGGGGGGCTTTTTTCCTAATTGTGGTGCATGCTGGAATCAGAAGCAGGGACATGTGATCAGATGTTCCCAGGTGAGGTAGCTGTTAAGTCTTGTAACCATGCTTGATATTTGAGTAGGCTTTGTCCAGAGTGTTTCCTCCCCTGGTAGCACAGTTTATGTGCTGATGGAATTTGGGAAGCACTACTTTCAGATCAGCATGATTAAAATCGCCTGCTATGAGATGCACTGCCTCTGGATGAGTGTTTGCTGAAGGCTACTGAAGGCTACGTCAGCTGTACGTTGTACAGCTGACTGAGGGCAGAGTTAGCATTTGCATTCGGTGCTATGTAAACAACCGTAACCATGACAACAGTAAACTCCCGTGGAAGATACTTGGGCCTGCATTTGATGGTCAAATACTCCAAGTCAGGGGAGCAATGGCTATCGATGGTAGTAACGCTGGTGCACCAATCGTTGTTCACATAAATGCATAAACCCCCTCCTCTGTTCTTACCGGAGGCGCTACTTCTGTCATAGCGGTGGGCTGTACGACCTGTTATTTCGATAGCCGTGTCCGTTATGGATGAGTGAAGCCAGGTCTCCGTTATCAGCAGAATGCAACAGTCCTGGATTATTTTGTTTGCTGTAATCTGTAGTTTTAGTTCATCCATTTTATTTGCCATTGACCTGGCATTAGAGAGGAAGATGCTGGGAAGCGGCAGTGTGTGTTGTCGTCGTTTAAGCCGTAAAAGAACGCCAGCTCGGCAGCCTCTTTTTTGCCTTCTCTCTCTACGCCGCCTCCGCTTCCTACCTGCGGGGATAACAATCCAAGGAGCGCCCGGCGTCCTTGCGATACATTCCAGTATGCCGTTGGAGTGAATAAAGTCCTTATTTACGGCCTGTTCGGCCCGAAATCCAATGCTGATTAGATCCTGACGACTGTAGACAGGATTTGCCCAGCTGATGTTACAATTCAAAGCCACTGCGTCTACACGCGCCGCCATAGCAACCTACCTGAATATTAGACCACAGACGCTGAAGAGCCTCTCTACTGGAGCGCTTGAGGGCAGAGCAGTGTTGTGTTTTATGAACAACTGCATGTATTCATCAAACCCATCTGTGGTTGGGGCATTCAAATAGGTGTCCATTTCAGATTTCTGAATAGCCTCAGGTTTTCGGTTAAATCTGAAGAATGACGCTGCAGGATCTTCCTTGTCACGTTTACCACTGGACTTGGCTGAGTCTCTTGCAGCTGAGTCATCAGAGTTGAGGGTTTGAAATTATCTTTTCAGCATCAATTTGTACTGCATTTGTTTCTCCACATCTTGGACCCAGTCTAGCTTGAATCTTGACACCAGCATAGCGGAGAGTATGGGGTCTCTCTTCTCCAGAAGACCTGAAAGCCTTTTACTCAGTGATTCCAAGATACTCTTTATGAGGGGTCTGCATGTAATGAGACCCTCTGCTTCAGTGGGCTTTATGCTCTCATCCAACAGGTCGTTCATATGACATTGCTGCTGCACAATTGTTGGAGCCAGGTAGCCAAGAAAGATGTTCCTCTCTGCTTGGAGGATGTTTAGTGCAAGTGCTAAGGGCCTCATCACATCCACAAACTTGTGTATGAATTCGACTTCCTGTGGAGAGAATCTGCGAAAGCCAAACTCATCAGTCACAGTGTACAAAATCAGCTTGTCATGTAGGGGAGTGGCATCATTTTCAGGGGTGACCTCAGCCACGTTCATTTCTGCCTTGGTAGTTAGTGTTGCTATGCGAGACAGTCGCTCCATCGCAAGAACAACTGAGTTTCATCTTGTGTAATTTGTCACAACAAAACCAATCCCAAGCTTTTCCTCCACAGCATCAGAGGCCTTCGTACTTCGGTTAACCAGGTTCCACAGAGCTGATGCTTTTGCAAAACCAGCACTCGACATTGTTTTGTAGCGTTTTTCAGTAACCTTATTCAAGGTGTGTGTGAGCCATGGACCTTCTGTGAGGGGGGAGAGAGGGATGATCGAGACGTGAGAGAGGCTCAGGCTCCATCTGGTCATCTTCATCTGAGTCCTCACTGGCGGCAGCAAAGGCTGACACTTCATTGTCATCTTCACTTCCAGTTTCATCAAAGTGGACCACTGTCTCTGGCACTCTGGCAGTATCAATAGCAATATCCATCCCAAAACAGTTGAATGCCTTGACAAAATTTGCAGCATTGTCTGTTACTGTACACACAACCTTGTTGTGGATTTTGAATTCTTTGTTTACTTCTGACAATAATTTTGCAAACACATCGTGTGTATGTGCTCCTTTAATCCGCCGGCATGCCAGTACTGCAGAGTATCTCTTGGAAACATCAGTTTTGTTTAGCCAGTGGACAGTGATGCCCATAAATGCCTTGTTCACAGCTGACCAGCAATCTGCTGTTGTGCACAAAGCATCGACCTCAGACAGTTCAGTGTTAAGTTCACTTATGTTTTCTTGAAATTTCTTGTTTAACAGTGTCTGTAGTTTTTTTCTCGATGGCACCGTTTTGGATGGCTGCAACCCCTGATTTAAGTTTATGAAAGCTGGGCTTTCCACTTTACTCAAAGGCTGCAGGTCTTCGACAATATACTGCACCACCAGGTTGTCCAGCTGCGGCTGGGAGATGAAAACTGAGCCGCTGTACACAGTTAATGTGCTTGGGTCGAGGTCGAGGATCTGTCTTGACTGTCTTTCGATTTTTTTTTTTGATTTTTTATTTGCTTGCACATACCTTGAAAGGCTAGCCGGGTGCTTCAGTTCAATGTGCCGTTTCAGGTTTGCTGTGGATGTGACTGAAGTGCGGATTTTCTTTTTGAAAGCCGGCGGGCAAAGTTTGCATGTACGACGCCTCCTTTCTGCTTTGTCGCCTACATGCTTCTGTCCTAGCCATGCTGTTTTTTGTTTTAAAGACGCATGCGGCGTGCGTCACTGGTGGCTGTGTTGCCAGGCAGATAGGGTGTTTTTCCCGCTACATATTTAAGTATAATTCTGGTATTTTGAACATTGAGCCCCCTTTCTGGTTTGTCTAGGATGAAATAGAGTGGTTGAATCAAGTATTGTAGCGAAATACAGTTTATATTGTGTTTTATTGCACATTTAGCGCATTTTTTAAATCCCATTGATTTCTCTTGGAAGACGCATTGCTCATTGGCCGGAAACAGAAAGGGGGGGTGTTCATGTTTGGTTGTAGTCTTTTCGCGCGGCTCTAGCCCTACCGTGGAGACGGAGAACCGAGCAAAAAGACTACAACCAAACGTAAACAACCCCCCCTTTCCGTTTCCAGCCAACAAGCAATGATTCCAGGAGGCTATGGGGGGACGTGCAACGTCTGGCCTGCAGGGGGAGTATGGGCAGGTTGGGAGCGCACCGGATTGGCTGTGGTGGGATTGGACCTGAGTGCGAGCAGGTGTCAGCACTCAGGCCAATCAGGGAGTGTTTGTTCTTATGTGCCTGCTTTGTGGTGTAGTGAAAGAGGAATCCAGGAAGGATCGGGAGCGGAGGGACAGGGGCGATCGCCGGCAGAGATCTTCTTGAACGCACCCTGTGACCACTTTGAGCGGAGTTATGATCTACATTTAACCGACTTGTGTTTTGTTGGACTTGCGAGCGATCAAAATAAAATGACTTTCTGTCGGAAGAGCAAACCTGGTGTCCAAGCGCTCTGTGAACCCTTTACAGTGGAGCCCAACGTCGGGATCGAGCGCGGGGAAATGGACCAGTCCCCATTGAGAAACGTACTCGGGCACCTGGCTCAGATGGCAGAGCGACACCAGGCGCAGAACAAGGTGCTCTCGGACCTAGCCCAGTCCTTGGCCGCCGATCGGGCCATGCTCCGGGAGCTCCTCGCCTCCGGCAGACGCGGCGAAAGACCCCGAGGGGCGGGACCCGCAACGCACACGTCCCGAAGATGGGGGAGGCAGATGACGCGGAAGCCTTCATTGAGACCTTCCAGGGGTTAGCCGAAGTCTCAGGGTGGCCTCGCCCGGAGTGGGCACACCGTCTCCTGCCGCTCCTAACAGGAGAGGCGCAGCTCGCGGCCCACAGTCTGCCGGCCGGGGCCCAGCGAGACTACGACGCTATCACCAGGGCCATCTGAGACCGGATGGACCTCTACCCAGAGGAACATCACCGGTGGTTCCCGGCGCTGGCCTTCAGTCGCCCAGCAGCTGAGGGACCATGCAAGGAGGTGGCTGGTCCCAGACCGGAACACGGCGGAGGAGGTGGAGCAGGTGGCCAGGTGGCCCTGGAGAGGTTTGTGGAGGGGCTGCCGGCTAGGACCTCCGCCTGGGTCCGATACCACCGGCCCGAGAGTCTCTCCGCCGCAGTCGTCCTGGAGGAGAGCCACCTCCAGCCACCGCCAGCGACACCGAGCCCACGGTGGGATAGGCCTATCCCGGCGCCGAGGGCAAGATGGGGGGGGGGGGGGGGGGGTAGGTCCAGGTCCAGAGCGGGCACATGAGTCGCCTCCCCCCCCCCACTCCACAGACAGGCGCTCAGATGGCAGGGGAGGGGTGTTGGCGGTGCGGGCGGCCTGGCCACTTCCGGCGGGAGTGCCCTATGATGGAGGTGGGTCAGGTCGTCCGCGTCACCGGTGCCCCGTCTCCTCCCCACGGCCCCGGTGAGGAGTACCGTATCCCGGTGAGGATACAGCGGGGTACACACCAGGCGCTGTTGGACTCGGGCTGCATGCAGACCATGATCCACCAGTGGCTGGTGCGGTCCGAGGCATTGGTGGAGGCGTTGAGCGTTTCGGTGCGGTGTATACACAGGGATGTGCACGAGTATCCTTTGGTCCCTATCGAAATTCGTTGTGGGGGGAAAAAGCATAGTGTTAAGGCGGCGGTTAGTTCGAGCCTCACGCATCCCCTGATTCTTGGGTTAGATTGGGCGGGGTTTCTACAGGCTGTTAGGGGGACTAGGGGGATGAGCTCAGCCTACGACCAGGGGATGGCTATTGATTGGAGTAAGGTCCGGCCAGACGCAGCGCTGACTTACCCACACTTTATAGTGGTTAGGGATAGGCTTTATCGGTCTTGACACCAGGAGTGAGGAGGTTATTACCCAGTTGCTGGTACCCAGGAGCCGCCGGGAAATAGTTTTCCAGGTGGCGCATTATACCCCAATGGCGGGCCATTTGGGGTACGATAAAACACTTAAAAGGATAATGGCCCGGTTCTATTGGCCGGGGATTCGGGCGGAGGTGCGAAGGTGGTGCGCATCCTGCCCCGAGTGCCAGTTGGTGAATCCCCCGGCCGTCCCCAGGGCTCCCTTACGGCCCCTTCCCCTGGTGGAAGCCCCCTTCGGCCGCGTGGCATGGACATCATCGGGCCATTAGAATGTTCCGCACACGGGTATTGATTTATGTTAGTCCTGATCGACTATGCAACCCGATACCCGGAAGCAATTCCGTTGCGCAACATCTCCGCGAAGAGTGTTGCGCAGGTGTTGTTTCATGTCATATCGCGGGTGGGAAACCCGAAAGAGATTCTCACTGACCAGGGCACCAATTTCATGTCACGCACGATTAGGGAACTTTACGGGATGTTAAAGGTCAAGGCCATCCGCACCAGCGTCTATCACCCAGCCAGGGACGGCTTGGGTGAGGGGTTTAACCGGACGTTAAAGTCCATGATCCGTAAGTTTGACACGAGGATGCTCGGAATTGGCATCAATGGTTAGACCCTATGTTGTTTGCAGTGCGGGAAGGTCCCCAGGCTTCCACAGGGTTTTCCCCATTTTAGTTGCTTTATGGGCGCAAGCCCAGGGGTGTCCTGGACCTCATTAAAGAAAACTGGGAGGAGGGGTCCAGTGACAGCAAGAACGAAATCCAGTACGTCATGGACTTGCGTGCAATGCTTCACTCACTAGGGGTATTGTCACGTGAGCACTTCACCGAGCCCAGGAGAGTCAGAGACGCCTGTACGACAGAGGGACTCGATTACGCGATTTCATCCCGGGGGATAAGGTCCTTGTACTATTGCCCACCTCTAGCACCAAATTACTCGCGAAGTGGCAAGGGCCCTTTGTGGTCACACGGCGGGTCGGGGACGTGGAATACGAGGTAACGCGTTCGGACAGGGGCGAAAAAAAGCAGGTCTACCACATCAACTTCCTAAAGAGGTGGAACGATGCGGTCCCTGTCGCATTTGCGTCGACGTTACCGGAGAGGGAAGAGCTCGGGCTGGACGTCCCTAGCCCAGGCCCCACCCCCCCGGTCGGTCAGGGTGAGGGTCTCTCAGGGAGTCAGGCGTGGGACGTTGCCGGTCTGCAACTCCGGTTCGCCAACGTATTTTCGCCCCTGCCCGGTCGCACCCAGCTAATTACTCACAACATCGAGACGAAGCCTGGTTTAACGGTGCGGACACGCCCCTACAGGCTGCCCGTCCACAAACAAGATGTGGTGCGGCGCGAATTGGCAACCATGTTGGAGTTGGGCATGGTCGAGGAGTCTCACAGTGACTGGTGCAGTCCCGTTGTGCTTGTGGGGAAGCCGGACGGGTCTGTCCAGTTCTGTGTAGACTATCGTAGGATTAATGCTGTGTCGAAGTTCGACGCCTACCCAATCACAGGTCGCGAAGACCGCAGCGGTCGCCACCTCCCCTCGGCCCAGGACCAAGAAAGAGGTGAGGCGGTTCTTGGGGCTGGCAGGGTATTACCGGCAGTTTGTACCACACTCCGACCTGGCCAGCCCCTTGACCGACCTCATCCGTAAGGGGGCCCCAGATACAGTCCAGTGGTCGGACCATGTCAGGTGTCGTTTGAGGCTATTAAAACAGCCCTCTGTGGAAAGTTGGTCTTGTGTGCTCCTAACTTTGATCTCCCTTTCTCCCTCTAGACGGACGCATCAGATAGGGGGTTGGGCGCGGTCCTGACCCAGCAGGTGGAGGGGTTCGACCACCCGGTGCTGTACCTGAGCCGGAAATTATCAGACCGGGAGGGTCGAAATACAATGCAACACATAACACACAAACTCGTCCCAAGGTTGCTACAATACCACAGATACTCTAGGGTCTATCATATAACCGCGTTGTCTGATTACAGTTTAATTAATTTTTCAGAATTTATAAGCTCTCGTTTTGAAGAATAATTACCGCGCCATTTGTTTCAATGGGATCGCGACAGTTTATTTCAACATAAATTGTACATATTTATAATTTGAAATTCGTCTACGCGAATGCGACCTACGACACGACCAATGCGACCTACGTCGCGACGCACGTCGTTGGCCACTCAGAGAGCTCGGCCTATATCTCAAAATGAAAAAGTAAACGCAAGTAAAAGACTTGAGTCATTGTTTTTAGTAACATTCTACAACTCAACTAATATACCTCTCGACTAAACGGATAACTGGTAGTCTGTCGATGTTACAAAAAAAACTATCAAGAATAACCCCTTTTACTAAAGCTTCTGTAAGTAAATTGTATTTTAATGTATTTCATACAACTATCTGAAACAGCTTTAATTCCTGTGGAGGGAATGCAGCAGGGTTTCAGTTATATAAAAGCGTGTTCTAGCATGTAAGACAAAGAAATCTCTGGAGTTGCCCCCTTCCCCATCTTTACTTTAGATAAGCTCACACAAAATACATGTGAAGTGTTACTATTAGGTGGGTTAAATGGTCACAGTTCCTATTTCAGATGTTGTTAGTGTGTACTGTGTAAATTCATTTTCGTCGTGATTTATGTGTGATAATTTTAGCAGGACTGCAGCACCCATTATCGCCCCTTTGAACACGTCGGATGCCAGACTGACACGCCTCAGAGTATATCGACGGGAACCCAAACAAACTCACCGGTGGGAATGCATTCTGTGGGAATACAAAGTGCACGGTTGAGGTCGACATCAGTCGGCACAGTTGTCCATGGGATCGCTAAAGGCACACGTAAGAAGCAAAGGTATGTAGCCACTATGGGCCCTATCTTGCATCCGGCGCAAGTGACTTAGTCACTGGCGCATGTGTCGTTGCTAGTTTACAACTGGCGCAGAGCGCTCTTTTGCCACCTGCGCCACTCGCCGGTAAATTAGGGAATGATCTTGCGCCCCAAGGGGCGGTTCGGCGGAAGGAGGAGGCGTGTTCTGGCGCAAACGGTATTTTGCCGTCTCTGAATACCATTGCGCTACTGACCAGGAAATACCTGGTTTAAAGTCAGTGGCGCGTTGTTCAGATGCTATTTTAAGGGCGCAAGCATACATGCGCATGCGATGCATACGGATTGCTTGTGCACCTCGCGCATACACTTTGCTTCTCTCATCTACCTAGCCGCACATTCTTGGTAAATTATTTGGGAAAGAACAGCTGATGCAGCGGTAATAAGTTGTACTTTTAAATCAATGCATCTGCAAACACCGTACAGCAAACACATATTTTCTTGACACAGACATCGTGTAGGCCTACATGCCCATAACTTTTAGGATTGATGAGTAGGCCTATTTGATCGTGAAAAACATTGTTTTACCGCGAGTGAGTGTTAAAAAGAATTAATGAATGCGGGCGCGCGTGTGTGCTCTGTTTAAACACACGCAAACTAAACACTCTCATCATCATCTCATCTTCGTCCGCTTATCGGGGGTCGGGTCGCGGGGGGAGCAGCTCAAGCAGGGGGCCCCAGACTTCCCTTTCCCGGGCCACATTGACCAGCTCTGACGGGGGGATCCCGAGGCGTTCCCAAGCCAGTGTTGAGATATAATCTCTCCACCTAGTCCTGGGTCTTCCCCGAGGTCTCCTCCCCACTGGACGTGCCTGAAACACCTCCCAAGGAAGGTGCCCAGTGGGCATCGTTACCAGATGCCCGAACCACCTCAGCTGACTCCTTTCTAAGTAAAGGAGCAGCGGACCGTGGTAAAGTTAGTTTTATATTGGACGTTGGATATTCAACACATTCGAAAAATCTATTTAGCACTGGCTTCGATGGACGAATTTGTGTCAAACCAACTTAGATGTGTTAATACAAGGCCTACCTATGTAAAACAAAGCTTATAGCTTAAAAAACAAAAAAACATTTGATTTTATAAAAAAATGTAATGTTAAAAAAGGCTATAAATCTATTATGCGGCTTGACTATTTGACCTACCCATATCAAAACACATCTGGTGAACCCATCTAACTGCCCCACACATAACACAAAGCTTATTTTCTCAAAATACCTACCCTTTGATTTTATATATATTTTTTACTCAGAAAAAGCTATAAATCTATTATGCGGCTTGACCTTTTGACTTACCCATATCAAAACACATCTGGTGAACTCAGCTAACTGCCCCACGCATAACACAAAGCTTATTTTTTCCAAAAACCCACCTTTTGATTTTATACTATTTTTTTAATGTTAAAAAAGGCTATAAATCTATTATGCGGCTTGACCTTTTGACTTACCCATATCAAAACACATCTGGTGAACTCAGCTAACTGCCCCACGCATAACACAAAGCTTATTTTTTCCAAAAACCCACCTTTTGATTTTATACTATTTTTTTAATGTTAAAAAAGGCTATAAATCTATTATGCGGCTTGACCTTTTGACCTACCCATATCAAAACACATCTGGTGAACCCATCTAACTGCCCCACACATAACACAAAGCTTCTTTTTTCCAAAAACCCACCTTTTGATTTTATACTATTTTTTTAATGTTAAAAAAAGCTATAAATCTATTATGCGGCTTGACCTTTTGACCTACCCATATCAAAACACATCTGGTGAACTCAGCTAACTGCCCCACACATAACACAAAGCTTCTTTTCTCAAAATACCTACCCTTTGATTTTATATATATTTTTTACTCAGAAAAAGCTATAAATCTATTATGCGGCTTGACCTTTTGACCAACCCATATCAAAACACATCTGGTGAACTCAGCTAACTGCCCCACACATAACACAAAGCTTCTTTTTTCCAAAAACCCACCTTTTGATTTTATACTATTTTTTTAATGTTAAAAAAGGCTATAAATCTATTATGCGGCTTGACCTTTTGACCTACCCATATCAAAACACATCTGGTGAACTCAGCTAACTGCCCCACACATAACACAAAGCTTCTTTTCTCAAAATACCTACCCTTTGATTTTATATGTATTTTTTACTCAGAAAAAGCTATAAATCTATTATGCGGCTTGACCTTTTGACCAACCCATATCAAAACACATCTGGTGAACTCAGCTAACTGCCCCACACATAACACAAAGCTTATTTTTTCCAAAAACCCACCTTTTGATTTTATACTATTTTTTTAATGTTAAAAAAGGCTATAAATCTATTATGCGGCTTGACCTTTTGACTTACCCATATCAAAACACATCTGGTGAACTCAGCTAACTGCCCCACACATAACACAAAGCTTCTTTTTTCCAAAAACCCACCTTTTAATTTTATACTATTTTTTTAATGTTAAAAAAGGCCATAAATCTATTATGCGGCTTGACCTTTTGACCTACCCATATTAAAACACATCTGGTGAACCCATCTAACTGCCCCACACATAACACAAAGCTTCTTTTTTCCAAAAACCCACCTTTTGATTTTCTACTATTTTTTTAATGTTAAAAAAAGCTATAAATCTATTATGCGGCTTGACCTTTTGACCTACACGTATCAAAACAAGAGCTGTCAAGCGATTAAAATATTTAATCGTGATTAATCGCATTAATGTCATAGTTAACTCTAATTAATCGCGATTAATCGCAAATCATTTTTCTATGCTAAATATCCCTTGATTTTTTTGTCCCATAATTCTTCTAATTTTAATTCTCTTATCAACATGGTGAAGTGCATCGGCTTGCCTTGTGCAAACGATTTTTTATTGATAACAACATTGGCATATACACTGATCAAAACAGGACGATACAAAAAAAGAGCCTATAGTGCAATTAAACGACTGCTTTGAACAAATGTCTTTTGAACATAGCAGTCAGGCTACTGCTTCTTTGTTTTGAGCCAAAGAAAAAAAAAAAAAAAATGTTTTTTTTTTTTTTTTTTGTATAAAATAATTGCGTTAATCGCGCGATAAAAAATTTAACGCCGTTAAATTTGGTTTGCGTTAACGCCGTTAATAACGCGTTTAACTGACAGCTCTAATCAAAACACATCTGGTGAACTCAGCTAACTGCCCCACACATAACACAAAGCTTATTTTTTCCAAAAACCCACCTTTTGATTTTATACTATTTTTTTAATGTTAAAAAAGGCTATAAATCTATTATGCGGCTTGACCTTTTGACCTACCCATATCAAAACACATCTGGTGAACCCATCTAACTTCCCCACACATAACACAAAGCTTATTTTTAAAAAAATCCCACCTTTTGATTTTATACAATTTTTTTAATGTTAAAAAAGGCTATAATCTATTATGCAGCATGACCTTTTGACCTACCCATATCAAAACATACCTGTGACCTATACTATATAAGTTTGCGTTCAAAAAATGTAGGCAGGCTGTACTTTTTATACACACTAAGTAATTTAATGAATACAACTTACAACAATGTCAAATATTTACATATGAACAGGAAATCAAATAGATCTATTGGTTATCGCACAGGGTACATTGCCATTGTGCCAGTTCTTGTGGAACATGTACCATCTGGGCTGCTGTTAGGCACATGTCATGGAACCACCTTCCACATGAGTCACACTGGGTCTAAAAATATAAAATAATTTAATATCTCATATTGGCGATGTGATTTTTTTGGTGCATAATGTAAACGACAAAATTAAAATTAAATCACAGATTTATTTCTATTCTCCGATGCACATTCCAGCATTTACATTTTTGTGTCGTTGGATTTCAGGCACCTACCCAGTCAATTACTACTGCCTCAATGTCTGTGTCTCTTGGAACATCATGCAGGCCACACATTGAACAGTAGTCTTTCTCTACAAGAAGAACAACAACATTAATTTATGTAGTGATTTAAAATTGACTCCCACACTGCATTACTGAAGGGGAGAACCTCAATAACCAAGTACCAGCATGCAGCAGCTTCTGAGTTACATATAGCAGTCAGTTAAAAACATTTATACAGCAGAATTAAGCAATAGCTCTTATTGATAACCCTAATAATTGTATGAAGATACCTGATGCGGACAGTAGCTCCTCTGCCATCTCTGCCCGGAGACAACCTATAGCCCTTGGCGAGTTCTTCATATTGAATGAAGGAATCGCCGGAAAAGACTGGATTGCCTCTTTAGCCATCTGATAAGACATGTCAAAATAACATGCGTTACTGGATTGTAGTCAAGTACTTGTCAAGCGTACTTAGGGGTGTTCTGAATCTTCTTGTAATACCTGCATTACAAATACCCCGCAGCTTGTTGAGTCCTGCTGGACTGTGTGTGGAATTGTTGCGGCTTTCCACTTGAGGCTGCCCCACACCTGTTACCCGTAAAGGTTTTGCCGCATCTGAAAGTAGCGGCTGGAAGACACAATGCAATGCACCAATGTCTAATTTTCTGTAGTCTCAGAACTCTGGCATGTATGCAGATATCATGACAGTATCATCCAGATACTGTTGAAACATGAGTCAGGATGTCCAAGTTTGTGATCATTTCTGACAACTTTACAGGTCTAGAACCATTTGACAAGGTAAGGTTATCTATTTCAGTTTGCGGATGTATTTTGGTTAATTTATTTCCACACACAATTGAAATGATGCTTCACTGGTAGTCGGACAGTTAATTTATATTTTGCATTATTTTCTTACTTGTAGGATTGAACAGCAGTTGTGGAGAGGTGAAGATCTTGTTCTGCAGCAGCAGGATCCATCACAAATATACTCTTTGAAGGTGCATGAAGATACTGGGAAAACATAAGGAAAAAGCAGGAGCACATTACGAAATCCACAATTATCCTCTGATAACGTTATTTGCAAATCTTTGTGTTGTTGTAGCCTACTCACCACGAACCGCCAGTGGTTGTTATTTACATTCACAAATGACACAGCAGCGTCAAAGGTATCCAGGTTCACCTGTGTAAAAATGAGCACAACAGCATGAGGCAACACATTTTGTTGGTCAAATTAGCAGTAAGCATCAATCAACACGTGTTACGGTGGCCTTATTTTTCGCATCAGGTGTCGACTCATTTGCTCCCTTGAACCTCCAAGAATTACACCATTTGTGTAATGGTCTATTTGAAAGATTCGATGAGCAGGATCATGCTGTTTAAGGGTGGCTCGCATGTAAGCTTTGATGACCTGTAAGGACATTCACCACATGTTCAGTTACATAATTTGTGAACTGATCAGTTTAGTTATTTCCTCATTGCATTTGGAAAGATTTTAATAAGTGAACACTTTTATCTGTGAATTTCGTAATAAAATATATTTTTATCTTAATCTTTGACCTGCATTAATTCATCCTTCTCAATGTATTTGGATATGAATTAGGATTTAATTTTCAGAATTTTAATAAGGAGGACCCAAATGTATGACCAGTGAAACAAGGCTTAAATCAATCCAGACTTTACTCAAACATAAAAGATTGTCTCAATAACATTAATAGTCATGCAGAAATACTGGTATAGACTTCAACAGTCTCCCCCACAGCTGATTCCGGAAGTTAGAATTTAAAACAATTGTATATGAACAAGCGATTCTGAGACAAAACAGATTAGGTGAGAACACAAAATGGAGGGAACAAGCAGACACAGGAAGCAAAGACCAATTAAGGAGAATGGCGGAGACAACACATGACAGATAACGGAGCCCATGATCAAAAAAACAAAACAGAAACAAGGAGCAATACACATGGGCAGCAGGGTGGCCAGTGTGTTCAAAATCAGGACATGAATCCCTTTGATATTGCAAGGTTCCAGAGTTATTTGTTCATATTTATTAATAAGAACACTGATGTGAGTTACTTACCTCACCACAGATCAGTTCTTGTGGGCGTAAGGTCATAAATTCAGAATGCCGCAGAGTAAAACACTGGTCTCGTGACTTTATAACTGACACCACCAGTTCAGTCTCACCTTGTTCCCACAGTGTTTTTGTCTGTAAAATAAATTGCATTAAATGACAACAAAACTGGTTGAAAAACATTGTTGTTATATTAGCCTACCTAGTTATATCTTATCATACCAGTTTACATTCTTTCCCCTGGTCCACTGTGACTGCCAGCTGGTTTGGTGTAGCAGGACATTTGACTCTGCTTTTGTCTGCTTTTTCTGAGATAGCTGGTTCTTCTTTCCTGACTTTGTCCCTTTTCCCCCCAGCCTTTCTGATTGGTTCTGGTGTTGTTTGTGATGGATTTATTTTATCAGCTTTTCCTGAGGTAGCTGGTTCTTGTTTTCTGTCTGTGTATTTTCTTTTGCTAGCCTTTACTTTGGGTTCTGGAATTGTTTGAGGGGTATTGTAAAATTTTGATTTCTTCACTTGGACAATGGGTTCTCCTCGTTTCAGCCAGGTCTCTTCAGCCTGGGACACCTTTTTTGTTAATTTGATTGTTTTTAAGAGTATCTTTTCTGGTAGATTATGCCTGAGAATGTGTTCGATGTACCTCCCTTTTAGAGAGGAATACATAGTTCTGATAAATTCTGCAGGCCTAAGGTTTTTTTTTTTGGAGAGGATGGAGTGTTTCACAATGCCAAACCACGTTTCTACATGACAGTTAGTGTCTCTGGTCTGTTCTTCAGATGTATCCGGATCAAGGGTCTTGTCTCGTGCATAGCGTCTCAGGTCGCCAAGCATAGCACCGCTCCACAGTGGAAAGATCCCCATATAATTACCCAAAAGCACCTTTAATATCTCAGGACAGTGGTAGCGGTTTGGCTGATGTCCATCCTCATCCTCCTCTGCCTCTCCTATTGCTGTCTGGGCTTCCTGAAATGCTTCTTGGAAGCATTTGGTATATGGGGACCTTCCCACAATTGTCTGCATCCGCTTCTGCTCTTCCTCCTCCCATCCACTCTGTGACTCGCTGTCTATGTCCCCATTTTCAAGGGTTGGGTTGTTGCCCTTGGCTATCAATTGTTGCAGAAAGTCTAGGCTTTCTGCAACAATTGATAGCACATGTTCTGCCAGCAAGACAGTACAGAGATGTTTGAAAATGTCCTGGCCTGACTGCAGGGACACTGTGTTTTGTATTCGTGCAAACACGAAAGTTACAAATTCTCGGAGACCTGGGTCATCTGTCTTGCGGCTGACAGTGTTGCTCACTGCTTTAATGATGTGTGCCGAGCAGAGGTGGAGTATTGTGGTGGGTTTTATTTCATCCCCCCCTTTTTTGCTTATTAATTATGGTGAACGTTCTTGCCAGATATACATCCACACTCTCTGTTGAACGACAGTAGTGTGGCCTGCATTAGTGCCCAACTGAAGTCAGTTTAAATTTGATTGACATGGTGTGTTGTATATTTGCCCAATGTATGAATAAACTGAAGTAGCCAATATGCCAGAGGTGGAACTGAATGGTTATTTGAAAGGAGCTCACAGACAGGGAGAGGGGGAGCATCTCTGCCCGCTCCAGGCAGGGTGAGGGCATAGTAAAATACCCTTTTCTTGTCACCAGGCATCTTTCTAACAACACCTCCTGTAGCATCGAGGTACAAGGCTACCTTTTCTTTCCTCCTTAAGTGGTTGACCAAAATGCTTACACCAACCTCTGTGGACAAGTGTACAGCAAATGGTTTTATCTGCAGGACTTGAATTTAGCCTGGCATGTTGACATGACTGCTGTCACATTCTCTGATGATATCCTGTGTGAGTGTGAGTTCAAGAACAACATTGTCGTGAAGCTGCTTGCTTTTTTTCAGTTCTGTTGCAATTTCCTTCAGAATGTTCTTGCTCAAGCTGCGGGATAAATTGCCAGCAAGTACTTCATGCAGTGGAGTGGAACGCAACCGACTATAATACACCCTGCTAATGCCTTTTCTCACAGCTTTCGCTATGTGGCCTCGTTTTACATTGCTTGCTGGTCTACACCTGGTTTCGGTTTTAAGGTGACGGACAAGTCCAGAGCGATGTACAGACATTTTAATGATATTCTGGTTTGTTGGTGGTCTTTCTGCCATTTGTATCAAAAAACAGGCCTTGCAAGTTAAAAACTTGCATACTGCACGGACAGACAAGTATGGGGCCCTTCGTTTTCTGCTACCTGGTACACGTATGTGGTGATACGTGAACTTTAGCACACAACCTGGATGCTGTTTTACGATCTCATTGTAGAGTACATTGGTCCATGGTGTAGCTAAGTTAGCTTTTCCCTTTTGCGGTGCTATTAATAGCCACTGGTGTCTTGTTAAAGTTATGTTGAATTTACTTGGCATTGGTGGTATCTTTCTGTAACGACTTGTCTCTTCCTTCACCTTCATCGTAGACTCATCTGATTCTATTGTTCGCTCTGATTCCTCCTCATCATCTTTCCCTTGCTCCACCTCTGAATCCTCATCTTCCTCAGACTCCATGCCTCTCTGTTGGACTTTCATAGTTTTGTTCTCCACCTGCTCAACATCTGACTCACTTTCTTCTGATTCTGTGCCAGTCTGTATCTCTCTGTCAACATTCATATCAACAGACTTTTCTATCTCTGAATCATCATCTTCCTCTTCCTCAGAGTCTGTACCTGTCTGTGTGATCTTCTTACTTTTAATCTCCCCCTGCACCACCTCTGAATAATTGTCTTCCTCAGACTCTGTGCCTATCTTTTTTTTCCTTTCATCGTTTTCCACCTGCTCAGTGTCTGCATCATCTTCTGACTCTGAGTTGGTGTCTGTCTCAGTTTCCCAATCATCATTTGTAATAGTAAACATCTGCTCATCCACTGAATCATCTTCTGACTCTGTCTCCTGTCCCCTGTCATCATTCCTGTCATCATCATTCAGTAGCTCTAGCTCTGACTCTTCTTTTACTTGATCAGACACTGTGCCTGTCTGCATCACCTGGTGGTCTTGCTCAACATGTTGCTCTTGGGAAGCACTCAATATATGTCCTGTGGCCTGTTCACTCTGTCTCTGTAGTGTCGCCTCCACCCTGGTTTTTATGCCTTTTCGGTTTAGTGTCCATGTAGTGTATAGCCACTTACGGTTGTTTGAGTTGTCTTGGCCAAAAACCACTGAAGCCAGTCGAGACCAAACCTCAGAGCTTGATGATATAGGGTTTGGCAAAATCCCAATAGCGATGAAACTCTGTAACACCCTGTCTTCTCCCCCAGCAACTATCCAAAGGTCCCTTCTGGTACCTCCACGTCCTCTCCGTATTTTTGGCATGATTTATTTTCATTCATTTGTAAGTTTAATAACACCTAGAGTAATAAATGGAAATACAATTACATATTGAAATCAACTACTTCCTGATGCTACATATGAAATTGTGTCTGGAAGAAAGTTGTAATTGTACAACATTTTGGAATTAACCATGGAGGGAATTTGTCTATCATACCCTGTCAGTCAATTAATTATTGTCAGCTGCAGTACTGTTTTGGGAATCTGCTATAATGTAAGTGGAGATTTATGGGTCAGACATGCGAAAATGTCAAATATATATTTTTTAATTGTTGTTGGCAGCATTTAGATGGATTCAAAATACCTAAATTCAAAACACCCAGGTTTCTAAAAACTGTCACTATCATGTTGCCTAAGACAAAATAACATAATACCGATAACACTTGTTTTTACTTTATATTTGTATTGTATTTAATTGTTTAATCGAATTTAGCTAGTAAACTGAGTGTTTAAAGCAGGTTTCAAAAAACATTTGCGCTCTTGTTGCCAAAGACAAAATAACATAATACAGATACACTTGTTTTTACTTTATATGTGTATTGTATTTAATTGTTTAATCGAATTTAGCTTATACACTTAGTGTTTAAAGTGTATCATAGTCTAGCTAGCTTGTGTTCATTTTATTTCCTTAATTTAATTTAGATAATTGATAGATAGATAGATGATAGATCGATTATAGATAATCTATCAATCAGTTCACTACACCTTAAACACTCAATTTACTAGCTAAATGCGATTAAATAATTAAATACAATACAAATATGAATATAAAGTTAGCAACGCTAATAAATGTCATTTGTAAAATAGGTGTTATCTGTTTAATGTTATTTCGTCTTGTGACGCTCAATGAACGGGCGCGAATGTTCGCGCCCGATCATCCGTTGCCAGGCAGGTTTGGAATGGATTACGTAGGTGGTAAAATTTTCTTCCTCGGTACAATTTTGGTGTGGCAGCGCCCTCTGGTGGCGCGCTTAATTAATTAATTAATTAATTAATTAATTAAACTAGGGTGCACTCACACTAGGGCCATCTGGCTGTGGGGCCTGCCCGTAATTCCGACACCTCATTGTTCCGACGCCTCAATGGTCCGAAATATTTCCCATTAGATGGACATGCCATATGCCGACGGTTCAATGTTCCGAAAACGGAATCCATTGGTCCGAAGGTCCGTATGTCCGACTTTTCAAAAAGGAGGCGCATTAGGCCGACGGTTCAATATGCCGAATAGGCCTACATATAAAGAGTTTTATACCTCGCTCTCTCTCGCTCTCTCTCTCTCTATCCAAAATACAACATAGGCCTACATATCACGTTCACGATGAATATTGGAGAGCAAAGTGACAGCGCTTCATTTCGACACGGTGTTTCAGCCCCATGGACAGAGAGCGTAGGTCTAATTCTCCACACACACACACACACACACACACGCACACACGCACACACTCTATGAGGTATAAGTTGACTAAATCAATACCAGCGAAATTATTTAGGCTAAAAGCCCACTGTAAACACAGGAAACAACACATATAGGCCCACACACATGCAGCTACTAAAGATAAAAATTGTATTTGTTTTTCACTCACCGTTTGACTTCTTTACGGGAAAAGCCTATTAGTCCTTGTATAACGTGCGCTTCATACATTCACCTCTTGTGACCGTTCAAGCCCACAGCAACAGTCTGGCTTGGTGAAGTGCACTGCTGGAACTTAGCCTACATCGTCTTTTATTTTTGGTTTCATAATCACACATGTGGAATTGCGCCTTGGCCTATTCGGCATATTGAACCGTCGGCCTAATGCGCCTCCATTTTGATAAGTCTGACAAACGGACCTTCGGACCAATGGGTTCCGTTTTCGGAACATTGAACCGTCGGCATAGTGGCATGTCGATCTAATGGGAAATATTTCGGATCATTGAGGCGTCGGAATTACGGCATGGCACCGTGGCGGTAGGCCGTTTTCACACCTATCTGGCCATGTGCGAACACACTTTGGGGCAGGAACACTCCAACGATAATTTTCTTAACGTCTTACTGGGCATGTCACTGCGGTGTGTGCAATGCCTGTGTGTTCTTACCTGCGCGTGCGTCGATGGCGATGGCCTTAAAAATCAATCGCGATTGCGCGCAATTGCACCTGACCTGACTGCATTACGAAGATCGGGGAGTTGGCTAAATGTGAGCGGAGCTAAACGTTTGACTCCGCCTACTGACAGAGTGGTGTAAAACCAACGCTGTAGAAAAACGTTATCTATATTATACATAGATTATAATATATATACATAGCTTATAATAACTAGCCTATATAATATAGATTATAATATAATTTCATTAAAATACACAGGGAGAGCTGATAATTAAGTGAAATGTATTACGTTTGATTAACTCTGCATGATATGTGCCAAAATGTAGTTATTTGGGGAGAACATGTTTCTTTTCGTATCTTAAATGTCAATACCAGCCTACATAATAGTAATAATAAAAATAACAATAACAAAAAAATATATATATATACACACACCATAGCATTTTTTCAGAGTGACAAACAGCATAAATACAAATGTCAATTATTATTAAGTCAAATAAACCAACAACAGAAGACTTTGCATCATTGATTTTTATTGATTTTTACCCCAGGCCTTAACATGTTTGATCTGTAAAGAGAAAAAAGATAGATGTTATAGCCTGGTCAAGTACATTCCTTAAGCTTCCATGAATGTTTTACAATGGCAAGTATCAAGGTATTTTGCTCTCCTGGTGGTATGATCAAACAATTATAGGCACAATAACAATGCAAGATGTAAAGAAGATCAGTAGCTGATTTTAAGAATACTCGTTACTACTAATACTAGTTAGTAGTAACTAGTCTGCAAGCAATAGTTGACTACAAGACTTATTTGTCACATGACCTCACCTGATGCCCTCCTTCCTCTCGTCACCTTTTCTTGTCCTTCAATCTGTCTTCTTCATACCTTGGTGATTTAAGGACAGCATACATTCACTATGGAAACATTCATGTTTGTCTGTTGACAATGAGTAAAACTTGTGATGTGATGCAAAAGTCTGATATTGAAGGCACTTACCGCATGGGGAAGTTCTGCAGGAGAAAAATACACCACCATCTCCTTATTTGCAGCATGTTTTCCTTTGAACAAGGAAATTCACATGCTGTGTGTGTGTGTGTGCGTCTCCGAGTATGTTTGTGCGCATCTCCGTGTATGTTTGCGCATCTCCGTGTATGTTTGTGCGCATCTCCGTGTATGTTCGTGCGCATGTGTGCGGTGTGTTTGTGCGTGCTTGCGGTGTATGCATGCGTTCGCGAATGCACTGTGTGTGTGAGCTGCAGGCTGCTTGGATACATGCGCACTGACCAACTTAAGTAACTGTTGCGACAGGCCTGCCATTATAGTAGTAAGATTATGTGAAACAAGCAACATGTTTATCAAACATGTTCCCAAAAGGAACAGACAAGGTAGGTCAAAAGGTCAAGCCGCATAATAGATTTATAGCCTTTTTTTAACATAACAAAAATAGTATAAAATCAAAAGGTGGGTTTTTGGAAAAAAGAAGCTTTGTGTTACGTGTGGGGCAGTTAGCTGAGTTCACCAGATGTGTTTTGATATGGGTAGGTCAAAAGGTCAAGCCGCATAATAGATTTATAGCCTTTTTTAACATTAAAAAAATAGTATAAAATCAAAAGGTGGGTTTTTGGAAAAAATAAGCTTTGTGTTATGTGTGGGGCAGTTAGCTGAGTTCACCAGATGTGTTTTGATATGGGTAAGTCAAAAGGTCAAGCCGCATAATAGATTTATAGCTTTTTCTGAGTAAAAAATATATATAAAATCAAAGGGTAGGTATTTTGAGAAAATAAGCTTTGTGTTATGTGTGGGGCAGTTAGATGGGTTCACCAGATGCGTTTTGATATGGGTAGGTCAAAAGGTCAAGCCGCATAATAGATTTATAGCTTTTTTTAACATTAAAAAAATAGTATAAAATCAAAAGGTGGGTTTTTGGAAAAAATAAGCTTAGTGTTATGTGTGGGGCAGTTAGCTGAGTTCACCAGATGTGTTTTGATATGGGTAGGTCAAAAGGTCAAGCCGCATAATAGATTTATAGCTTTTTTTAACATTAAAAAAATAGTATAAAATCAAAAGGTGGATTTTTGGAAAAAAGAAGCTTTGTGTTATGTGTGGGGCAGTTAGATGGGTTCACCAGATGTGTTTTAATATGGGTAGGTCAAAAGGTCAAGCCGCATAATAGATTTATGGCCTTTTTTAACATAAAAAAAATAGTATAAAATCAAAAGGTGGGTTTTTGGAAAAAAGAAGCTTTGTGTTATGTGTGGGGCAGTTAGCTGAGTTCAACAGATGTGTTTTGATATGGGTAAGTCAAAAGGTCAAGCCGCATAATAGATTTATGGCCTTTTTTAACATAAAAAAAATAGTATAAAATCAAAAGGTGGTTTTTTGGAAAAAAGAAGCTTTGAGTTATGTGTGGGGCAGTTAGCTGAGTTCACCAGATGTGTTTTGATATGTGTAGGTCAAAAGGTCAAGCCGCATAATAGATTTATAGCTTTTTCTGAGTAAAAAATATTTATAAAATCAAAGGGTAGGTATTTTGAGAAAAGAAGCTTTGTGTTATGTGTGGGGCAGTTAGCTGAGTTCACCAGATGTGTTTTGATATGGGTAGGTCAAAAGGTCATGCCGCATAATAGATTTATAGCCTTTTTTAACATAAAAAAAATAGTATAAAATCAAAAGGTGGGTTTTTGGAAAAAAGAAGCTTTGTGTTATGTGTGGGGCAGTTAGCTGAGTTCAGCAGATGTGTTTTGATATGGGTAGGTCAAAAGGTCAAGCCGCATAATAGATTTATAGCTTTTTTTAACATTAAAAAAATAGTAGAAAATCAAAAGGTGGGTTTTTGGAAAAAAGAAGCTTTGTGTTATGTGTGGGGCAGTTAGATGGGTTCAGCAGATGTGTTTCAATATGGGTAGGTCAAAAGGTCAAGCCGCATAATAGATTTATGGCCTTTTTTAACATAAAAAAATAGTATAAAATCAAAAGGTGGGTTTTTGGAAAAAAGAAGCTTTGTGTTATGTGTGGGGAAGTTAGCTGAGTTCACCAGATGTGTTTTTATATGGGTAGGTCAAAAGGTCAAGCCGCATAATAGATTTATAGCCTTTTTTAACATTAAACAAATAGTATAAAATCAAAAGGTGGGTTTTTGGAAAAAAGAAGCTTTGTGTTATATGTGGGGCAGTTAGCTGAGTTCACCAGATGCGTTTTGATATGGGTAAGTCAAAAGGTCAAGCCGCATAATAGATTTATAGCTTTTTCTGAGTAAAAAATATATATAAAATCAAAGGGTAGGTATTTTGAGAAAATAAGCTTTGTGTTATGTGTGGGGCAGTTAGATGGGTTCACCAGATGTGTTTTAATATGGGTAGGTCAAAAGGTCAAGCCGCATAATAGATTTATGGCCTTTTTTAACATAAAAAAAATAGTATAAAATCAAAAGGTGGGTTTTTGGAAAAAATAAGCTTTGTGTTATGTGTGGGGCAGTTAGCTGAGTTCAACAGATGTGTTTTGATATGGGTAAGTCAAAAGGTCAAGCCGCATAATAGATTTATGGCCTTTTTTAACATAAAAAAAATAGTATAAAATCAAAAGGTGGTTTTTTGGAAAAAAGAAGCTTTGTGTTATGTGTGGGGCAGTTAGCTGAGTTCACCAGATGTGTTTTGATATGTGTAGGTCAAAAGGTCAAGCCGCATAATAGATTTATAGCTTTTTCTGAGTAAAAAATATTTATAAAATCAAAGGGTAGGTATTTTGAGAAAAGAAGCTTTGTGTTATGTGTGGGGCAGTTAGCTGAGTTCACCAGATGTGTTTTGATATGGGTAGGTCAAAAGGTCATGCCGCATAATAGATTTATAGCCTTTTTTAACATAAAAAAAATAGTATAAAATCAAAAGGTGGGTTTTTGGAAAAAAGAAGCTTTGTGTTATGTGTGGGGCAGTTAGCTGAGTTCAGCAGATGTGTTTTGATATGGGTAGGTCAAAAGGTCAAGCCGCATAATAGATTTATAGCTTTTTTTAACATTAAAAAAATAGTAGAAAATCAAAAGGTGGGTTTTTGGAAAAAAGAAGCTTTGTGTTATGTGTGGGGCAGTTAGATGGGTTCACCAGATGTGTTTCAATATGGGTAGGTCAAAAGGTCAAGCCGCATAATAGATTTATGGCCTTTTTTAACATAAAAAAATAGTATAAATTCAAAAGGTGGGTTTTTGGAAAAAAGAAGCTTTGTGTTATGTGTGGGGAAGTTAGCTGAGTTCACCAGATGTGTTTTTATATGGGTAGGTCAAAAGGTCAAGCCGCATAATAGATTTATAGCCTTTTTTAACATTAAACAAATAGTATAAAATCAAAAGGTGGGTTTTTGGAAAAAAGAAGCTTTGTGTTATATGTGGGGCAGTTAGCTGAGTTCACCAGATGCGTTTTGATATGGGTAAGTCAAAAGGTCAAGCCGCATAATAGATTTATAGCTTTTTCTGAGTAAAAAATATATATAAAATCAAAGGGTAGGTATTTTGAGAAAATAAGCTTTGTGTTATGTGTGGGGCAGTTAGATGGGTTCACCAGATGTGTTTTGATATGGGTAGGTCAAAAGGTCAAGCCGCATAATAGATTTATGGCCTTTTTTAACATAAAAAAAATAGTATAAAATCAAAAGGTGGGTTTTTGGAAAAAAGAAGCTTTGTGTTATGTGTGGAGCAGGTAGCTGAGTTCACCAGATGTGTTTTGATATGGGTAGGTCAAAAGGTCAAGCCGCATAATAGATTAATAGCTTTTTTTAACATTAAAAAAATAGTATAAAATCAAAAGGTGGGTTTTTGGAAAAAAATAAGCTTTGTGTTATGTGTGGGGCAGTTAGATGGGTTCACCAGATGTGTTTTAATATGGGTAGGTCAAAAGGTCAAGCCGCATAATAGATTTATGGCCTTTTTTAACATAAAAAAAATAGTATAAAATCAAAAGGTGGGTTTTTGGAAAAAAGAAGCTTTGTGTTATGTGTGGGGAAGTTAGCTGAGTTCACCAGATGTGTTTTGATATGGGTAGGTCAAAAGGTCAAGCCGCATAATAGATTTATAGCCTTTTTTAACATTAAACAAATAGTATAAAATCAAAAGGTGGGTTTTTGGAAAAAAGAAGCTTTGTCTTATGTGTGGGGCAGTTAGCTGAGTTCACCAGATGTGTTTTGATATGGGTAAGTCAAAATGTCAAGCCGCATAATAGATTTATAGCTTTTTCTGAGTAAAAAATATATATAAAATCAAAGGGTAGGTATTTTGAGAAAATAAGCTTTGTGTTATGTGTGGGGCAGTTAGATGGGTTCACCAGATGTGTTTTGATATGGGTAGGTCAAAAGGTCAAGCCGCATAATAGATTTATGGCCTTTTTTAACATAAAAAAAATAGTATAAAATCAAAAGGTGGGTTTTTGGAAGAAAGAAGCTTTGTGTTATGTGTGGGGCAGTTAGCTGAGTTCACCAGATGTGTTTTGATATGGGTAGGTCAAAAGGTCAAGCCGCATAATAGATTTATGGCCTTTTTTAACATAAAAAAAATAGTATAAAATCAAAAGGTGGGTTTTTGGAAAAAAGAAGCTTTGTGTTATGTGTGGGGCAGTTAGCTGAGTTCACCAGATGTGTTTTGATATGTGTAGGTCAAAAGGTCAAGCCGCATAATAGATTTATAGCCTTTTTTAACATTAAAAAAATAGTATAAAATCAAAAGGTGGGTTTTTGGCAAAAAGAAGCTTTGTGTTATGAGTGGGGCAGTTAGCTGAGTTCACCAGATGTGTTTTGATATGGGTAGGTCAAAAGGTCAAGCCGCATAATAGATTTATAGCCTTTTTTAACATTAAAAAAATAGTATAAAATCAAAAGATGGGTTTTTGGAAAAAAAGAAGCTTTGTGTTATGTGTGGGGCAGTTAGCTGAGTTCACCAGATGTGTTTTGATATGGGTAGGTCAAAAGGTCAAGCTGCATAATAGATTTATAGCCTTTTTTAACATTAAAAAAATAGTATAAAATCAAAAGGTGGGTTTTTGGAAAAAAGAAGCTTTGTGTTATGTGTGGGGCAGTTAGCTGAGTTCACCAGATGTGTTTTGATATGGGTAAGTCAAAAGGTCAAGCCGCATAATAGATTTATAGCCTTTTTTAACATTAAAAAAATAGTATAAAATCAAAAGGTGGGTTTTTGGAAAAAAGAAGCTTTGTGTTATGTGTGGGGCAGTTAGCTGAGTTCACCAGATGTGTTTTGATATGGGTAGGTCAAAAGGTCAAGCCGCATAATAGATTTATAGCCTTTTTTAACATTAAACAAATAGTATAAAATCAAAAGGTGGGTTTTTGGAAAAAAGGAGCTTTGTTTTATGTGTGGGGCAGTTAGCTGAGTTCACCAGATGTGTTTTGATATGGATAGGTCAAAAGGTCAAGCCGCATAATAGATTTATAGCCTTTTTTAACATTAAAAAAATAGTATAAAATCAAAAGGTGGGTTTTTGGAAAAAAGAAGCTTTGTGTTATGTGTGGGGCAGTTAGCTGAGTTCACCAGATGTGTTTTGATATGGGTAAGTCAAAAGGTCAAGCCACATAATAGATTTATAGCTTTTTCTGAGTAAAAAATATATATAAAATCAAAGGGTAGGTATTTTGAGAAAATAAGCTTTGTGTTATGTGTGGGGCAGTTAGATGGGTTCACCAGATGTGTTTTGATATGGGTAGGTCAAAAGGTCAAGCCGCATAATAGATTTATGGCCTTTTTTAACATAAAAAAAATAGTATAAAATCAAAAGGTGGGATTTTGGAAAAAAAGAAGCTTTGTGTTATGTGTGGGGCAGTTAGCTGAGTTCACCCGATGTGTTTTGATATGTGTAGGTCAAAAGGTCAAGCCGCATAATAGATTTATAGCCTTTTTTAACAATAAAAAAATAGGATAAAATCAAAAGATGGGTTTTTGGAAAAAAGCTTTGTGTTATGTGTGGGGCAGTTAGCTGAGTTCACCAGATGTGTTTTGATATGGGTAGGTCAAAAGGTCAAGCCGCATAATAGATGTATAGCCTTTTTTAACATTAAAAAAATAGTATAAAATCAAAAGGTGGGTTTTTGGAAAAAAGAAGCTTTGTGTTATGTGTGGGGCAGTTAGCTGAGTTCACCAGATGTGTTTTGATATGGGTAGGTCAAAAGGTCAAGCCGCATAATAGATTTATAGCCTTTTTTAACATTAAAAAAATAGTATAAAATCAAAAGGTGGGTTTTTGGAAAAAATAAGCTTTGTGTTATGTGTGGGGCAGTTAGCTGAGTTCACCAGATGTGTTTTGATATGGGTAAGTCAAAAGGTCAAGCCGCATAATAGATTTATAGCTTTTTCTGAGTAAAAAATATATATAAAATCAAAGCGTAGGTATTTTGAGAAAATAAGCTTTGTGTTATGTGTGGGGCAGTTAGATGGGTTCACCAGATGTGTTTTGATATGGGTTGGTCAAAAGGTCAAGCCGTATAATAGATTTTTAGCCTTTTTAAACATTACATTTTTTTATAAAATCAAATCGTGTTGTTTTTTTTAAGCTATAAGCTTTGTTTTAAAATAGGTAGGCCTTGTATTAACACATCTAAGTTGGTTTGACACAAATTCGTCCATCGAAGTGCTATCGCCAGTGCTAAATAGATTTTTCGAATGTGTCGAATATCCAACGTCCAATATAAAACTAACTTTACCACGGTGAGCAGCGGCTCTAATCCGAGTTCCTCACGGATGGCTGAGCTACTCACCCTATCCCTAAGGGAGACGCCAGCCACCCTTCTGAGAAAACTCATCTCGGCCGCTTGTACCCGCGATCTCGTCCTTTCGGTCATCACCCAACCCTCATGACCATAGGTGAGGATAGGAACGAAGATAGACCGGTAGATCGAGAGCTTTGCCTTGCGGCTCAGCTCTCTTTTCGTAACAACGGTGCGGTAAAGCGAACGCAATACCGCCCCCGCTGCTCCGATTCTCCGGCCAATCTCACGCTCCATAGTTCCCTCACTTGCGAACAAGACCCCGAGGTACTTGAACTCCTTCACTTGGGCAAACAAAACACGTAACGCATAATACAATCAATGGCAATGTCTATTACCGCGGGGACACATGCATATTAGGATAGCATACAATACTAAGAAACAATGTTTATAATGTATTGCGTATATCATTAAATAGAACCACAGTTACCGCATATCATATGTTATAGCCTACCATACGTTTTCTTTGCCGAAATTTATTTGAGGACTCAGTATTTCTGAAGTTGTGGAAGAAAACCCCTTATTCCATGTGTGAATTAGGCCACATTATTTGGCAATAAACTAAGCCATTTGCAAATTCATGTGCATCTGTCTCATCGGAGACTGCAGACGCGCTGTCAAAATATCAACTCGTCCGATTCAAATGCGCTCATGGCTCTTAAAGGGGATGGGAGCTGGCACTCTCATTGGTTTGTTGCACGTTACGCCCAAACCACACCTACGGGTAATTAGGCTGCTTCAGACCAACCCTTTTGACGCTTGCGCCGCGGCGCAAGCGTCATTTATCCGCCTGTAAAATAGCGATAGCGCCGTAGAACCGCCCACAAAGCTACTTGCGCTTTGCGCTTTCCCACTTGCGTTTCAGACCGTTAAAATAGGGCCCTATGAGTTTTTAGTGTCTTAGTATGCAATCCATACGAAACTTGGAGCATCTTTTTCCTGTGTATTGGGATGTTGTATTTTTTTAATATGGGCTATGCATACGTTCATTTATCACATAATTACTTTCTACTAACAATTCGATAAAAACATCTGCTAAATAACTTCATAACCAAATAGGATATGATTTATATTTGCAAATGGCTTCTTGTATGTGTGATGGGAAACAAAGGTTTACTCTGCAGTGTTACTCCAATACCAAGGAAAAAACAACAGCTAAATTATTATTTCCGGTTTCTAATACGATTTGTTTCTGTTGCCATGCAGACACGGGTGTCTCCTGTCAGTGCAGACTTCGGAACAACCGCTCATTTGCAAGACTCACTGCTGACTTCAACCCCAATAAAGGGCCCAGGCTGGCGACCTAGCAAGAGACCACGGCTTGAGTTGGAGGAAGAGGAGGAGAGTGGGTCCTCAAATGAATCACATAAAGATCCGCTGGACTCGACATACAACCCTGGTGACTCTGTTCTTACAGAGGAAACTGACGTCTCGTAAGTTTTTAGTATTGGCTGCATCGTACTAAAAGCAGCATTGGCTAGGGATTGGTAGCTACCAGTTTTACAGTATTTCTAATATTATTCTGCCTTATGTTTTCTGCCTTATGTTAGGTATGAGACACAGCCCACACCGAAGGAGGCTAAGTATATTGTCTTTGAAAGCTGCCTCAAACAGCTGTTAGAAAACTGCCCCGTGTGTAAGGGAGGCTGTGATCTTCAACAGCGAAGGATCGGTACCTATGTGGCTTTCACTCAGAAATGTCTACACTGCAGCTACTTCAGACATTGGGAGAGTCAGCCCATGGCTGGAAATACCCTCATCGGCAACCTGCAACTTTCAGCTGCTACCTACTTCACAGGGTCCTCCTTCATCCAACTACAAAAGGTAAACATTTTACACTTATACAAATATGTGAAACTCACTACTGGACTTTTCTTAAACACCGCTTATGTGCCTTTCATGTAAAGGTGTGTGAGGCCATGCAACTCCAGATATTTCAGTATGACACCTTCAGGAGGCATGCAAGGAATTACATGGAACCGGCTATTGTTCACAAGTGGAAGATGGATCAGCAGCATAATTTCCAGCAACAGTTGCGCCTTGGTGGGTCAGTTGCAGTGGGAGGAGATATGAGGGAAGATTCTCCAGGTTTGTAGAAATGGGAAAGCCTGACAATTGAATAAGTAGTCTGCATTATGAAACATGTTGTCCCTTGAACGTGTGCTGTCAAGCATTCTGTAATACATTTGTTTTTTTAGGGCACTCAGCTAAGTTTGGCAGCTACTCATTAATGAGTCTGGAGAGCAACACCAGACATTCAACTTGTTCAGGTTTGTTTCTCTGACATAAATATATTTGTATTATTATTTGAATATTACATGTGTGTGTGATTTGTCTCGTATCTTTTTTGTTTGATGCCCACTCACTACTTGAGCAATGAAGTAGGCGGCAGTTACCACATGGAGAAGGAGAGACTCAAAAGATGCCTAGATCATCTGGAGGCAAACGGATTTAAGGCGGATTACATTGTTACAGACCGCCATCCACAGATCCAGAAATATCTGAGGGAACGGAAGCTCACGCAGTTCTATGACGTCTGGCACTTTGAGAAAGGTAGTGTTTCACTAATTCATAGCCTACACTTTTAGTTAGTTACCTACAAATCTTCTAGGAACATGTTTGTGTTTTGTGTTGTAAATAGGTTTGTCTAAGAAACTGGAGAAAGTATCGCACAAAGAAGACATTCTTAAGAAATGGCTACAGAGCATCAAGAACCATGTGTACTGGTGCGCTACGTCATCAACCACTGGACCGGAAAAAGTGGCAAAGTGGACATCGCTGCTAAATCACTTGCAAAATGTTCATGATCATGAAGACCCCCTTTTCCCCAAATGTCTGCATCCTGAACGAGCGTCGAGGGACCCCAACAAATGGCTACAACCTGGTATGTGCCAAATTAACATTACACAGAAAATCCACAGTGCTAAAATGATGCCACTGATATTTCACCATGTGTTATTTTTTCACTCAAGGGTCAGTTGCACTTCACAAAGCTGAGAAACTACTGCTTAACAAACGAGTCCTGAAGGATGTAGCAAAACTCAGCCATCATCACCAGACGTCATCGCTGGAGTCATTCCATAGTCTGATACTGCGTTTTGCTCCAAATAATGTGGTTTTTCCCTTCATGGGAATGTTGTGCAGGTAATAATTTACACCATCTCGTAATTGTGAAAGCCATTGATTGGAATGATTGTCAGGCACACTCTGTGTTGTTGAATGGCTGTGCTTTTTTTTTTTTTACTATAGGTTGTATCTTGCATCAATGCACCACAACGAAAATGCTTCACGGGTGCAAGCTACGACTTCTGCAGGGCAGGCTGTTTATAAAGTTGTCTATCCAAAGGCGAAGATGGGGGAAGGTGTTGTGAAGCCCGTGAAAACAGATCCAATATTCAGTAAGTTTGTAAAAGATAATCTTTAAACATGCACGCGCACACACACAAATCAGTTTAGATTGTTATGGCTACATTCATTAGTATGTTAATGCTATATCTTCCAGACTATGTACATGACCTCATGAGGCTGCTCATGGAGGTTTTTGAGGACCCAACATCATTTGACAAGGAAATGAAGACTATCCCCATCCCTCCAGACCTTTCAGCAGAAAATACACGCACTCCGAAGGCTGAGCTGGTTGCCCGTCACGTCTCCCGCTTCAATCTAGAGGTGGTCTGAAGCCTACGTAGTCACCAGATGGGAACTGCTGCCGTATCCGCTGCACCACACATGACGGGAGGACGACCCGACAACTATGTCCTAAATATCCCCAGCACCAGCTTACAAAGCTGCGATAGGCAAGATGCCTGAAACGCCTAAGGGAAAAAGAGCAGCACTTTCAGACCACCTGTTTTCAACAATAACCTCTTATAGGCTGGGCCTACACTGGGCCTTACTGTGCACCCCCCACCTCCCAACGAAACCAACTATTTTTGAATGGTCTGACCATGCTGAACATAAAAAAATAGTTGGCTTCGTTGGGAGGTGGGGGTGCAAAGTAAGACCCCGTTGCTCGCGGCCTAATAGTTTTATTCTGTTTTTCTTCTAATGGTAAATTGATTCACATAATATTAATAGTATAATATTGCTTTGGTTTTGTTTAGTAGGAGCTTAGACAAAATGACTTACTCTTCATCTGTTGTGTGCCTCACAGGTCCATAATCATACTTGTAAATATTTTGTAGACTGTATATGTTTAGACACACAGGCTCCAGGCCTGGATGTTGTGTCATACAGGTAATTGATTCTGGCACTTGGCTCATTCGTCGTAGTACCTAATAAATACAATAAGACAAAATAACTTCTGTGTAAAGAGATCTTGACCTCAGAGTACAACATGACTGCATAGGACAATACAGATTCAGGAAGCAACATCTGTTTTCCAGTCATACTTTTATTTAAAAAAATGTTGAATCACTGATTAGTTCTGCATAACAATGATTGTTATACAGTAAATAGATGGCTGAGACAACAGTGAACAGGTGAGATTTCTCGTAACTGGTATTGCTGAAGCAACATCTATTCGAGTAGGATTGTTATTTACAAAAAATGGTATCAATGACTTCACATAACAAACATGGTACAGTTGGCTGGTACTACAGCAAACGGGTGAGAACGGTGAGATTACTCGTTTTCCTTTACAAGTGTACTGGTATTACTGTTCCTACTATAAATGGTAGACATGATCTAAACATGCAACATATTTTACTAGAAGTTAATAAGGTTTTGTGGTGATCAGAGGTTGCGCTAGACTTTTTCATTGTCCGTCATTTTGACGGACAGGGTCGTAAAAAATCTGTCATTGTCCATTATTATCTGTCATTTTATTTTAACTTTTAAATGGTAATATAGGCCTAGGCCTAAGCTATAATGCTTATATTCAATAGCCTCACTTGTTTTTATCGACTTATTTTCATTAAAAAAAATTATTCACAGAACAAGCGTGTTTCAATAAGAATTAATAATTTATTTATGCATTTCTTTCTGACGGTGAGAACTCGATTTTTCCGCTTTTAAAACATTGCGGCTGTTGTGCCTTAACATAGAACGATGTATGGGCTGTAATGGGCTATTTTTAGCTGAACGAAGACAATTATAGTGAAAATGAACAGTCCACTTATAATTCTTGGTAATCTTCTGTAGGCAGCTCAAACTTTCCTTCTTGCCCGCATGGATTTGAAAAGTGTGCTGGCTTGCTTGAAATCAAACGTATCGATGGATACTGCTGCCGAGGCGATTGTCATTAGATGCTGCGTCTTTGTCTCCGACAGACGACTTCTCGTGGCGGTTTTTATGTTATTTTGAAGGCTGAATCCGCGCTCAGCTGCAACACTTGACACTGGGATAACCAGCGCCACTTCAGCCAGCGCTCTAAAATCGGGAAACATTTCCCCTAGCGAAGTGATGAGCAGCCGACAGGAGCACCTGAACGAGGGATTTCCCGACCCTGCCAGCACTCTCTTCATCTGGAGAAAATCCCTCTGCATGCAGTCATTCTCAACCAGTGGTGCAGCTGCACCCCGCGGTGACCCGTAGTGGGCACAGACGCGCTCCAATGCCTCTAGTCCGTGGGTCTTCAACGCGCTGTCAGCTGTAGGATAGCGCGAGGCGTTGAGCACGGTGTCGAGATCTGCGATGATTCCCAGATGCTCTTCGGGGAATCTTTTTTTTACTGACTTGGTGATCTCTGCCAGGTATTGGGAGCGCAGATTGGAGAAGGCCTGAGCATTTGGCTGCGTGAGGGTGATGCCACAGAATCTGCCGTCCTGTGACGCCTCTTTGAACTTTCTCTCCGCCACACCTGGCTCACTTATCAGGTCATCCAGGCTGGCAAGTGTCATGTTGACCACTGGCTGGATGGAGGATATGTTGACGTCCTCTTTTTGGAAAGTGAGGTTCATCCTGTTGACCACAGATAGCACGTCAGTGAGGAGGTGTGTCAGGGCAGGGAATGTGAACTTCTGGAGCTGCCTCCTCAGACCCTTCGCTACCGGACAGTCTCTCGCGGCTTCCTCCTCCTCGAGCTCCAGCACCAGAGCAACCCAATTTGCCCGTACGCCCTTAACTGCCCTCTCCAGGGACAGCCAGTGTGTAGCAGATGGCTGCTTCAGACTCAGCATGTCGTGATCCTCCATTTCTTTTTGGAGTTCATTCAGTCTATGTGTTCGGATGGGGGAATTCTTGTAGAACGTGTAGATGTTGTTGACGGTGGTGACATAAGCATCTATTTCACGCACCGCCTTTGATGCGTCTCGGGCTGCCAGTGCCGTCCTGTGCGCACCACAATGAATGTTTATGATGTAGGGACAGTCATTCTGGCGCAGCTGTTGTGCGACTCCGTTTTTTCGTCCCACCATCACATTTGCCCCATCACTTCCCAACCCAACAACCCGAGACATCGCTACACCACGACCTGAAAGCACATCTTTTATTGCATTCGGCAGTGCCAGAGGGTATGGCATAGTTGCCAATGAACACTGTTTCTGGCTCCCCATTCTGTTGAAGTGTTAGGCATGTGATCAGCATTTTCTCAACAGTTATGTTAGTGGTTTCATCAACTATCACACCCACGTATCTGCTGTTTGCGATGCGGTCATCAATGGCAGAGGTTACGGTCGCTGCAATCGCTTCCTCCATATGATTGACTGTGTCATGGTGAGTGTACGTGTGTGCACTGTTCAAGTTTGGACACCCAGCAGACTGTAAGAGGTGAATCAGTTTGGGATACTGATGGCTAGGTGTACTTGTATTGGCCATGTGTAACACAACCTTAAGTTGTGTTTTTAGTGCCGCGTTACAGGCAACCTGGGATTTGTCGACGTGCTTCTCCATCTGCACACTCTGATTGACCACCGCGCAGGATGCGATGTGGCTGTGGCTGCTTTTGTGGTCATTGAGGGCCGATTTCTGCATCGTCGTGCAGCCCTTAACAAATCCATTGTTGGCTTTTGCTCTCCTGCAGATGTCACAAAACATTTTGCTTCCTTCTGCCCTCAGCCAAGTAAACTCCCTCTCCCAACCCTGTACTCCCGCCTGACCTCCTTCCCGCTTGTTGCTTTCGCTGCCGGTGCCGCTGACAGAACAGCCGTTACTGCAGGCCCCCCTTCTTCATCATCCTCCAGCACATCGCTCCCTCTCTTCTCTCCTCTCTCAAGACCAGCGGAGCTGGGCTTTTTAAAAAATCCTTTTACACTTAGCTGCCGTGACATCTTGCTACACCAAATCGTAACACAGATTTGTTTTCAGGAAGGGCTGTGATCGTAATGCTGATCGTAACTTGTGATGCTGACCGTATGCTCTATCCGGATAGACAACGAATTCACGAGCGATGAAAGAGATGACAGCTAATAAATAGATAATTAATATGCACGAGCACGCCTCCAACAGGTCGGGCGTGAAGGCTACCGGTAGCGATTCATTAGTCTATCTGTCAAAGTAACGGACAGCCATCGGATTCTGCCGTAGGATAATTAGATGTGTGTGATCATTTTAAGTTTAACCACCCCCTGCACTATGTAAGCCTAAATGTTGGTTTGCCTGTACTTTCATTTAAATGATCGCAGATATTCGAGCAGCCGTGATCCTAAGCGTCCTTAACAATAACAGCACTGATCACGTACAGGTGACAGCGAAGTGACACAAACGGCTCAATGCATCTCTGCAAAATTACATGTTTTCTGCAGATGATTGAAAAGGGGAAACAGCCTACTGAAACATAGCTACATAGGTAGATAGCCTAGCCTACTGCAGCCTAGGCTACATCTCAGACTGTGCTAATGGTTTTAAATCGGAGCATGGCTTTGAGCGCGATGGAGCTGAACACCAGAACTGCCGTAACTTCGGCTCAGTTTGAAAGTTGGTGTCGATAATGAAGCTTATGTAGAGTAAGAAAACTGTCACAACTTGCCTGTTACTTCAATTGTGATATTTATTCTTATGTTTATTATTGGTAATGGTCATTGTAAAATCCGTCAAAATGACGGACTGCCTTCAGATTTTTCCGTCATAGTTAAAAAATATCTGTCAATGACGGACATTTGTCGGTTAACGCGACCTCTGGTGGTGATAGTGGTAGGCTCCTCGTCTTCTGAGGAGAAATATATATATCTATATCTGTCATATGTCATAGATCTATCACAGGGCTGCCAAGCCTCACGCTTTGAGTGTGACAGTCACGCAATTTGACCCATTCTCACACCACACGCCACACTTGCCATTTCTCACGCTTATTTCCCCATTCATTACTCTATTTTTTTTTCTCATGATAATAAGCTTTGGTCCTCGCGGCTTCGAGTGGTTATGTAGTCGCGCGGTGTCCACTTTGCGATGTATACGTTTGACAGTTTGTAAACAATCTCCCGCGACCTGCGCGTGTGAGCGTCTTGGTGGAGCGTCTTTGTATAAAGTGCCAAATTTGACTTCTGGACTGCATTCTGCAACATGTTCAAGAAGGGTAAGTAGGCCTACATCAATCGCCTTCTTTCAAATATACATTATACACAGAGATGTTTCTACTGGTTGTTTTCATATTTCATAACAGCATTATGTATAAAAACGTAAGGTAATACATTACTGAACTCTTCGTGTTAGTTAGCCAGCATAACTAGGTAGCAGCATAGTTTGATTTCTCAAAATCAGCTCACCAATAAAATCAATTCAAGTGTTCGTCCCGGGGGAAAGGCAACCGTTGTGACAGGTCGCTAGTACAGCTGTTATACAGTTATCCCATAGAAACCCTTATGCTTTTCCGTACACCCTCGAAAACAATTACTACGTTTTCTCATGCTGTGATAGACATGTTTAAGTGATCTAAGTTTTATTTCTACGAGTTGTGTTAATTCATAGTAATTTACGTCACGTTCTAATATAGAGATAAGACCGTTATTCATTCATAATTCCGTTAATGGCTAACGTTAGCACTTGCCACTGGTTAGCCAGCTGTGCAGTTCGCTGTAGTCTTCCATTTTTGCCGCCCTGTGGGCTCTCGCGCGCCCCCTTCTTTGAGGCGGAGCTAGAGTTGACCTCTTTTTCACTGCAGGTTATTATGTCAGATCAGCCAGACTAAATAGGTTCTACACATAGGCCTACGTGAAATACATTGTTGACAGGACATGCGCATGAAGTGCTACAATTTACATGATTATAAAAAGGCTTACAATGATTGGAATCATACAGATATGACATTTATAGCACATAACTGTAACTGTACAAATAGAACCAAATGGACCCATTGGGGCCTTTAATACAGTATTCAATAAAACACTAACATGTAGCTATCTTTTGATAGATGCTAGGTAAGACGATGCTAGGTAAGAGGAAGAGCCCACAGAGAGATCTGCTGTCATTCTGGGCAGTGCCAGCCCCCCCTTATGCACCCCCGGAAAATGAGAGTGCAGAGGGCACAGAAGAAATGGAAGATAAAGCGAGATCAGAAGAGATTGAGGACAGTGAGGGCGAAGATTTTGATTGTATACAAATTGAAAACACAGAGACAGAAGAGCCAGCAGAAAAAAATGTGGAGATAAGAATAAATTCAGGGAAGAAGCAGAAGGCCAAAAGTGGAGCAGCCCTCTACAGGTGCACTTTTAAAAGGGAGTGGACAGCAGAATGGCCCTTCATTAGTGTAGGCACAACCACCGCCTACTATTGGTGCTCTGTTTGCCGACATGAGAACAGCTGTGCCCATCAAGGCAAGGCTGATGTCGCAAGGCATATCAAAAGCAAAATACATCGTTCAAAAGAACAGGCAGCACAGTCAACAGCCAGCATTGCACCATATTATGGCCCAGCCACTGTTGGTGGCATGACATCTCAGGAAGTCAAGGTACTAGGCGTTATACCCGCTGCTAGTAGCTGAATTGCACTTGTAGGTTATATGAGCATAAATACATAGTAAATGAAACAAATGCCTAGCTAATCTGATGTTCATTTGAACTGTTCTTATTTGTTTATTTTTGTATGTAATAGTGTTTTCCTATGGACCTTGAGTCTGCTGCTAAGACATTCATTCAATTTAATTAATGTTTTTGCATGATTTGCTCTTTAATTACATCCTTTCTGTTGCAGACAAGGAGAGCTGAGGTAAAGTTAGCAGTGTCGATGGTGGAACACAATGTGCCATTTGCAGTAGCCGATCACTTCAGCCCATTGCTGAAAGAATGCTTCAAAGATTCCCCTACTGCACAGAGCTTCAAGGCTGCCCGCACAAAAATGTCCTGCATAATAAATGAAGCAGTGGCTCCTCACTTTAGAAAGGAACTGGTCATGAAGATGAGGACCAATCCTTTCACGTTGATCACAGATGGATCAAATGATACAGGTCATTACATTTTCCACATTTTCCAGCACCCATTTTAGATATTAATTAATGTATTATATTAATCAGAACAAACACACAAACAATTTCAGTCTGATGTGTACCTTTAATCTGACATATATCATATATGTACCTATCGTTACAGGACGTGAGAAGATGAACCCGCTCACTGTGCGGGTATATGACAGTGATCTCAGCAAAGTTGTCCACAGGTTCCTGGATATGTGCCCCACCAGCGGGCCAAACTGCGGCACAGCTGAAGTCATCTACAAGAAGATGGATGAGGCCATGCAGAAAAACGCCATACCATGGAGAAACTGTGTCAGTCTGTCAGTTGATAATGCCCCTGTCAATACAGGAGCAAGGAACTCCATCGCATCCAGAGCTCATCAAGAACATGGCAGTATCTACATCCATGGGTGCCCTTGTCACATCATCCACAACACTGCCAAACAGGCTGGCCAGGCCTTTTTGGAGGTCAGTTGCTTAAGACCCTCCGTATGCCTTATGCCTAATGTCACGTCAAACAGGTTGTTATGCTGTGCGGTCATGAACCAATGACAACAATGTCTTGTGACTATAAATAATCATGTATTTTGCAGGTGTGTGGATTTGATCCAGAGGATCTCGCTGTGGATGTTGGATATTGGTTTAAAGGAAGCACCAATCGCAAAGGTTACCTAACAGGTATGTGTGTGCAGTCCCAATGTAGTACAAATTAAATCTATAATACTTTGATCAAATTGGCATTAAGATGTTCCATTCTTGTCCTAGAATTCTGTGAGCTCCATGGAAGTGAGTATATGGAAATGCTCATGCACGTTTCTGTTCGATGGTTGAGCCTGGAGAAGTGTTTGACTCGTATCCTGCAGCAGTATGAGCCACTGGCCAGCTACTTCAAGTCATTAAGTAGGCATCACATTTTAATGATGCAAATGCATGGTTATTAGAGCAGACTGAAAAGTAAATAAAGTATGTAGTATGCACAACCATTTTTTTCTCTCTTTTTCCCACAGATGACAAACAGCCAAGGTTCAGGAGGCTTGTGGTGGCATTCTCTGACTCAATTACAGAGGTGTACCTACTGTTCTTTCAAGCAACTTTTCCAGTCTTCTCCACATTCAACCTCCTCCTCCAGAGAGAGAAGTCGTCAATCTTCCTACTACATGATGAGGTAAATTGGAACCGTTGGGATACAGTTTGCTAGTATGATGTTCTATCTTTGTTCCTTTTTTATTAGCAGGAAATAAATGTAAATTTGTAAATCTTTTCTGACATTTTTAGATGAGGGGTTTTATCCGCAAGCTGCTCTCAAAGTTTCTGAAGCCCGCAGCATTGCAGCACCGGGAACTGCATGAAATATGCTTTAAGGAGCCATCCAACCAACTGCCAGGTGATTACTAATTGTCCAGGTTTTACACATGCACTATCCACTCACTGATCTCACTCAACACACTTTTCGTTAGAGGGCTGCAGTCATCTCGTCACAATCACTGATATGATGAAGATACTTAAAGGGGTGCTTTCAAGTTGGCTATTGTGGTTTTTGATGGTGACTAAAGTGACTCAACACAGTCTTGTTCCCGTCTCATACTGACATGTTACTGCATACAGCATCGTTAATGACCTCTGCAGTTGTTGATTTGTGTCTCTTGTAGGAGAAAAGTTGGTGATTGGCTTCACTACTCGAGTTACACTCAACAGGCTCCTTGAAGCAGGAGCCATTACACCGCAGCAAGTGCAGAGGTTCCAGAAGGCAGCAGTGGCGTTTCTGGAAAGGGCTGTGGAGTATGCCATCAAGAAACTCCCCATGAAAGAGCCTCTGATTAAACATGCCATGTTTCTGGATGTCCAGCAGAGAGCAGAGTGTGGAGTGGAAGATGCCTTCTACTTTGTCGACAGGTAAGTTGGGCTATCAAGTAAAGTACATTTTATCTATAGTGCCAAATCCTAACACAAGTTATCTCAATATGCTTTGCAAGTAGAGCAGGCTTAAGACCAGGCACATTTTCTTGTTTGATCCACATCTGAAAAACAACCCCTGTTTCAGTTACACTACTTTACCAGATCACTGCACATTTTTTTTCTTTTTAGATTTCCTGAACTTCTCCCATACAATGGACCTGAAGAGCGTGATAAACTTTGTGAGGAGTTTCTGGACTACCAGACCATGGACATTGCCATGCCCGACGACCCAGCAATGTTTGACTTTGAGAGATTTTGGGGGAACATGGCATCAATGAAGAACAAGGTAAGAATTATTCTGTACTCATGGGAATACCCATTGACATAATCAACTTAATAGTACACAAAAATACTTGTGAGTAATTAGGCTTCCTATGTGCATTTTTCAAAGGTGACCGGTATGAGCAGATTTGGCAGGCTGTCTTGTATTGCCAAGTTGGTCTTGGTCATGCCTCACTCCAATGCTGATGCAGAGCGAGTTTTCTCTGTGGTTGGACTAAATAAGACCAAGACCCGAAACAGTTTGGCTCTTGAGGGAACTCTGTCATCCATCATGACCGTGAAGATGGCGAGCCTTGAGCCAGACTGTTTTAAGTGGGAGCCCCCTGCCTCTGTCATCAAGGCATCAAAATCTGCCACCAACACCTACAACGTTAGACATGCTAAATGATTGACAAATAAATGTATTTTGTCAAAATTCTTGTCTTGTTAATTTCTGGTTAAGAGAGGTTAGGAGGCCACAGTGCAGAGAGCAGCTGGCATGGAGGTGAGGACATCAGTCCTAAGGTATAAATCAATGTTAAAAAAGGCCAATTTTTTTGGTCGGCGGCCGAACGCTTCTGACTCTAAAGTCTCACTCTTGTCATTTTCTGAAACTTGGCAGCCCTGTATCATCTTCGGCGATATATATATATATATATATATATATATATATATCTCGCCGAAGATGATAGATATATGACATGACATCGTTCTCAACAAACTAGCTTAGCCTAAAGCTCATCAGTTTTACCTTTGGGATTTCTCTACAGCAGACGTTCTCCACTTCGTTGGGCATAGTCGCACAATTCCCACAGGTGCACCTAGGTAGAGATGTTATAAGTTATAACGCTGTATTTTGACGGACAAAAGTAGTCAACAATATGCCATGTTGGGACATAAAAAGCTTATTACGGACGCTTGAATAGTACGAGTAGTCTACTAGCCGCAAGCTAAGTCCAAAAAACTACGCTAAATACATGATAAATCGCCTGTGTGTATAATAGCATAAACAAAAGCTTACCACTGTGAAATGTCCTGGTCCATTCTACGACTAAAATCACGCTCGTCGTTAGCATCTTCATCTCCATTATCGCTTTCGGGGTCCGACTCAGGCTCAAATTGGTACGGCCGCACTGCAGCCATAGTAGACAGAGTGCCTGAAGAGACGTCAGCACCCTGTCAGCACCAAGATTCTAAATGCCTCAAAATTCTACGCAACAGGGTGTTTCACATAGGGGTTGTAATACTCATAAAGTATGAGAAAAAAATAATGTGCTAGACAACCCTTTATTGTTGTAAATCAATTCTATGAGGTCAAACAAATTAAATAATGAACAGTAAATAGGGGCATAATAGGCCCCCTTCAACTAAAGCTTTATAACTACCTGAATATATCAATTCAGCCGTTACATGTAATGCCTAAATGCTTAGTAAGATAATAGAAAATAAAATTATAAATAAATCTCTAAAGTTGCCCCCCTCCCAATCCTTACTTTAGGTAAGTTAACACAAAATACTTAACTGATGCTACCGGAACTACTTACTTTCATCTAATAATCATACTAATAATTTATAACAGATTAAAAAAAATCGTATTCTTATCTTAATTAGTATTCATGAATGAACAATGCTTCATCAATAAGGATTTTACTATTTGCGATGAATATTACTAGCCTCCTGTCCCTGAGATTCATAAACGGTGGGACAAAATCAACGTTCTTCAAACTTTTATTGTCAGATCCAAGGGGGGAATCAAAATATTATAATGTTTATTATCCCTGAAAACCAGACTGGCTTCAATACTGGAACATATTTAAACTTAAATTCAGGAAGACGACGATCCCCTTCTGTTTTTCATCGATTTATGTCAGGTTCTGAATTCCCTTTCTGTCATCACAGGCTCCTCCCTTCATCGCTCAACCAACCAGGACCTCATGCATTAACAGGGGTCCAATCACTGGTCAACGTGCAGTTTTTGAACCTCTCTCATGCTTTTAGCTTGTCTGTTGTTTTCATTGAGACTCGTTGCAGCCCTCCTCCACCCCCTCCACCTCCGGGATCAGCTCCACCCCCCTCCACCTCCGGGCTCAGCTCCACCCCCTCCAGAAGGACGACCTCCAGGGCCGATGCCCTCAATAGTCTCACAGCGCCTCCACACCAGACACCTAATCACAAAATGTGTTGCCAATAAATGTTGTGGTTCACTTTAAATACTAGCCTCCTGATTGAACATTAAATTCACTTCAAAAAGTAAGGCTAAGTATATAAAATTTGACATTCCTTTTAGTAGATGTGCTTTAAGTGAGATATGTAGGGAACAGTTCTTATATTTTGTAGTAGAGTACTCATCATTTATCTTCAGCTGTTTGGTAATCACTTGGTTCTCTCTTATCAGGGAGTGTATTGAACACATCTTGTCCACCCTCCCTAGTGTGATGCAGACACAAAGTGTTTCTCAGGGAAAGACGGTAATATAGTAGCCATTATTTAAGTTGCATGACAACTAAAGTCTTATAATACACAACATTTAAGATGATACTTTGTCAACATGATACATCTTACATCTGTTTTTATTCCGTCTGCCGTTAAAAGGGCTGACTAACTCTTTAAATTCTAATCACCAGCCACAAATTCCCTTATTAATTTGGGGGGGGGGGGGGGACTTTGTTTTAAACAAATGTTCTTGATGAATCAGCTTATAGAGTAGAGAGGAAAATAAGGGTTGTCATCTTTCCCCTCGTCAACCTCACTTTGAACTCCGGAATGGTGTAGCATTTTAGCGCCATAGTATTTGTCGCGTCATGAAAAGTTGGCATCCATGTATTGTATACGTTATGTTCAGAATTGAACATAGAATATATGAGTTCAGAGTGCAATGATATATATATATTTTTGCATTTGTAATGTAATGTTTCACATTAACTAGTCGGCAGGAAACAGGAGGAGTAAACACAGGAACATACTGGTATAAAAAGAATATCAAGACACAAATGTGGCAATAAACATATCCAGCCAATCCAAACCCATCTTAACCCAGGTGAAATGTTAGTCCCCATCCTATGTTGCATTCTGAACCTCTAAACTAATTTACTTTTGCAAATAATTTTGCTTTATAATGGTCATTGTTTCTATCATAGATTGTTGTACAGATTCACTCCATTAGGTCATTGATTTATTATTTCTTTATTAGCGAATTTAACACACTAAGAATCTGTTCACAAGCAATTTATTTTCGCACTGCTGCATAAAGGACTAAGACAAACATGCATGAGCATATGGGCATCAGTATGACGACTTTACTATGCTATTCTATACCACATACACTGTATTGTTCTAGGTATACTATGCTGATTATACCATGCAAATACATAGCCATACATATCAAATTGATTTTGAAAATAGCAAAAATATAAGCAAAATATATTCCACTTGTTCATGATTGCAGGAATTTACTTGTTAATTCATTTTGATAATATGATTTTGAATATCTAAATTTCTTACCTTAATTTAAAGAAGATCACATTTAGCAATCATCATCATGTTACCTAAGTTAAAAAACATTACAATGTCCTTATGGGAAGATTTATTTTGTATCTAATTCAACCTTTTTTTCACGATTTTCCTCAGACAATGCAGATCACAAAATATGAGTAATGCCCAAAATAAATAATGAAAATAAAATATAATAATTCAACATAGTGAGGAGGGTTGGATCCAGAAGAAGTTGTATGTAGGCAGGCACAAGGCAGGCCAGAGAAGAGGCTCTTTACTTGAAAGATGAGCGAACCACGCGCCCCTTCAGAGGCTGTGGTGGCCGGTAGTTGTCCACCATGCAACATGGAGCCTCTCCCTCAGCATTGAAGTGTAGACTGCGAAACTGAGCCATCTGATTAGATGGTCAGGAAAACAATAAAGAGACAGAAACAGTCCAGAGTCAAATTTAGATCCAAGCTTCTGATGGCAACAAACAGAATTGATTCTGATTAATTTGGCCTTACTGTGTTAGGTAACACAGCTACCCTTGTTCAGCTATTGAATTTTTTTTGTAATTGTGGTCCAATATAACAATAAAATAACTATGTTTGCATCTGCATACATAGTTGTGGATTTGTACAGAACAGCGCTATCTGAATGTCCTCATGAACCAACAGTTATGGGTGGGTAGAAGTAAGCAGTAGTGAGATACAGCCTCCCCCAATACCAGCCCGTTAAGGACCCAGCATGTCTTATCTCTCTTGTGCATTCATGCTGAGATCTGACTACTCCCTTTGGAGAATTATTGCAGATATGCTTGCCTTGTTTTGCCTCTCATGCATTGCTATTACGTCATCTAAATCCCTTTAAGCTACACTTTTGCAAATTGTCTATTTATTTAGCAAATAATGATAATTGGTTTCATAAAGTTTGGTTTGTGAATATATATATATATATTCATAAATCTGAATATGAATAGATATAATCATAAATATGAATATGAATCTCTTTGCTACATATTTATTTTTCCAACATTAAAAATATTTAATATATTTTAAAGAAAGTGCCTGCGATCACAATATATTTACCTAAAAGATTTATGGTACAGTATAGTAAAAAATATAGATTGTTTTATATATGAACAAAAGAAAAACACCTGACAAGTAATAATGTGCCTAGCCCTCAAAGAGGGACATGAATGCATTAAGCCAATTATACAATTCATCTGCCATTATGGAAATACTGGACATAAACTAGCATATTCCTACTATGGTTATGGTACTATGGGTACTTGGACCTGGTTCATTGAGGACACTTGAAGCCTTTAATAACACGTCATTGTTTTCTGAAAAATGCAATCAATACCACCAATCTGATAAATACTAGTGAACTAGTAAAAAAAGGCTAATTATATAATTAAAAAGGCTAATTATTTAATTAAAAAGGCTTAATTTCTCCTGCTAAAACGGGGGTTAACTAAACCTTACTTAGTGACTGGTTATTTGTATTATGATATTTATTAATTACATCAAATTCGATTTATATAAGTTGTTCATGAAATAGGAATCACAAACTATAACTGCAAACTATATTGTGAAATGGAAGTTATGAAATGATGGAATAGAAAAGGATAGGTGAAGAAATACAACCTGTGCAGGGCTGACGCAGATGGGCTCTTTCAGAACAATCCAAGTGACACTCTCTAGCAGAGGAGGAGTAGTCAGGGAGCCATCATAAGTCCAGTAGTCCAGAGAAACAGGAAGAAGGGTTTTTGGATCAAAGTTTTCAAAGATGTACTGCTTGCCCTGCATAGAGGAGATTATAAAATAATAGATTATAATATGTAAGCAGTTTGCTTAACTCGATCCCTAAAGTGCCCATGCATTTCGGGGAGGAAAAAGTGTTGAAGTTTTACATTAATGTGAAGGCACATATATGCTTAATTAGGGTAACTTGCCTTGGATTTGATTGCATTCAATGCATCCAGAACTTTTTGCAGTCTAGGATTCGCTGAACCAATCTGGGGTATAAAGAAATGAAGTAACAAACAGACACACATTAATTGACTGGACTGTTGGCAGAGTGCTCTTGATATTCATCAAGGTTATATCCTAAGCCAAAGGATAATCATAAAGTGGAATATCTGCCGTTTCTATTGTTTGGGAACCTAACAACATCTATAATGCTGAATCACAGGCCTGATGCCTGACAGATAAAGAACTATGGAAGTGTGGCTACAGAACATAGGCTGCATGAAGGCTCTTTTGCTTCCAACACAATTGGCTTTGAGGTTTTGTTGTCATGCAGATTTTTGGAATAATAACACACATTCGATAAAACAGTTATTTGATTTTAGCTCTAGAAATGTCCAAGTAAGGATACATGGATATTTTACACCTCCATGTAATAGGGGTACGAATTATCAAATGCCTGGACTGCAGGTATCAGTTCCTCATTGCAGTCGAACAGTGGTTAAACCCAATAATTTATATCAAAATACAGCCTTTCTTTCATTATCCTGGTTGCCTTCTATGTGTCTCTAGCCACTTATTGATCGAATTCTAAAACCTATGTTGGACTTCATAGGTCAACTTTCATAGTCAAACGATTTTTTTTTTTTACATTGTTAAAAGTCATAATGAAGACATTCAACACATTCAATAAATTCAAAGCCGATTAAATATATAATTGAGATATAAATAATATAAAAGCAATTTCCAAAGGGTACTTAATATACATTGTGTGTAGAATAACTAGCTGCAGCATTTCTATGGGCATTTGTTCCTTCATAATGACCTGAGTGAACTTTGAGCGTAATTAAAAAATTTAAATCAAGTTAGTTGTTCAGGAAGATGATTAAGGGCGTGTTCACACAGGCAGTTTTTCTTATATTAAAAAACACCTGACCCGGGCGGTTTTTTACCAACTAAAAAGCTGACAGGGTGGTTTTGTCAAGCTCATTCTAGAGCAGAATGTTCTAGAGCCAACGTTGCCAATCGGTTACCGTATCAAAGTGGTTTGACTACGCTACAGTGTCAGTTACAATGTCGAGGATGAGAAAATTAGCCCTTGTTTTGGCGTTAGATGACAACGACGAGGATAACGATGAACCTTCCCGTTTGCGGGTGCATGACATAAACCGGGGACGGCAGCAGTACGGGGCGTTTCATAGTTGTATTCAGGAGCTACGGTTTGATAATGTCCCAAAATCCCACCGATCGTCCTCCAGATACTCTCCTTGTGATATATGTTGTGGCATAACTTGTTGGTCATGTCATATAACTCAACATGTTCACTAACAAGAACAACAAGTTGCTCCGTCGGGAAAGACCTCTTGGTTTGGGTCGCCATTCTTGAATTTCCAACGTTTTTCCTAGTGACGTAGGTTGTCGTTCATTGGTCAGCTGTCAAAAAACTGCCTGACGTCGGGTGCTTTTTCTTGGCGAGTTGAATTTATCCCAACTTGAAAACCACCCAGAGCAGTGAAAAAAAACCGCCGGCAGCGGTGTTTTTAAAAGCACCCAGGATGTTTTTACAAAAACACCCTGTGTCATAGGAATATAATGTAAAACATCCATCCGCACCTGAAAAAAAAACTGCCTGTGTGAACACCCCCTAACAAAACAAAATGAAAACCCAAGAAGAAACTAGACAATTCAAATGTAAACTGATTTACATTCTCGTACTACTGAGAGTCCAAAATGCTTGTAAACACCGCCAATTAATTCAAAATAAGAAATCACCTTGAGAAAGACCCCCACAACAGCCAGGCCATCAGGCTGGCTGGCAGCCTCACCGAAGCTGGGATACTTGGTGTTCCAATGCACCAGATGGAGCTGTTACAGAAAGTAGAATGAAACATTATATGATGCTCAATCCACCTTTCTCACTTATCATTGTCAGAGTGCTTTGCTGGGGGGCCCTTATCATCGCCTGACATGCCTCCCTTCCTGATAAGACTCACAGAAGGAGAACATGAAAACTTGATATAGATTCAAGTTTGGGAATCAAACTTGAGTCGCTAGAGCAACATGGTATCAATTTGTTTGTGTGTGTGCTTAATTTCAGGGCTTAGTTAACTTAGTTAATCAGTATTAGTTTTTGTTTAAAACGTTAGATAGTATGTTAGATAGTGTGTATGTTAATTATACGATTTTATCATTTTTGGGTTTTTCCCTCAGGGTCGCTTTACCTTCTAATATTTAAAAAATCATTTGCGCAAAAAGAGTCAAAGTTCAACATAGTTCACTTCTATAATATATAAAGACAGTACCTCACAAGGGAACATGAATCCTTTGACTGTGTGCTCGGAACCTCTGTCATCACTGGCACCCCAGTGAAAATGAAATTGCTTTAGACGATAGATTCCAGAAATTGGACCGGCAGTCAACGCTTGGGAGTTGTGGAGAGAGGGCAGAAGTCAGACTAAGTAGGACATTTCATGGTTCAATAAAAAAAGATAATTGGATATTATTTCTTAAGAGTGGCTGTGGGTATACAGCGCCCCTTTTTTTTTTTTTTCTTACGATTATTGCACTGGAAAATGCATTGTGCAATATCAAAACAACTCAAATGATGCTAGGTATTCAGGAGAAATGCTTAGAAGTGGAGAATGCAACCAAGGTATCCAGATTACCTGCAGATCGATAATAGTTATTCCTGATGAAGTTGTTATAGTGTCAGACTTTAGCGTCCCCATATAATCACTTACACACTGACACTGTTTATCAAGCCATTGTTTTTAAGGTCTGATTAGCAGATCAGTGCCCCACATGTCAACATGATACATTTTCAAGGACAGCTGCAGCCAGAGTAGTTCAGTTCAGTTCATTAAGAGCCTAGAAGAGGCAGTACTCACTAGAAGTATTTTCATCATCTACATAGTCAACCTGGAAGGAGTGTCCATTGTTGAGGATGCTGCTTGAATTGGACGGGTCGTACTTTAGTTTAAGTGGCTTCAGAGAACGTTCGTACAGGGCCTGGTTTGGAATGATGTTGATCGGAGACTGCCTGGGTCCATTAGCAACAGGAAACCCTTTTTCCCAAGTCTCAGGCCCTACGAAACAGAATTAGATAGAGAAACAATGCCTTTCATGAAGCTCTCCGAAAAATACGGTGAAACTAGGAAAATCATAATTTCATCCTTAATTCTATTAAACTGTATTTACAATATAAATATGAACTTAATCAAATAGGTGCTATAAATATAATGCAAATGCCTCACCATTATATGGTCCATATCCCCATGCATGAGACATCGCAAGTTTGCGGTTTCAAATACAACCACAGAATTAAGAGTGACACCAAAAATGCCCCAGGAAAGGCTGTTGCAAGGCTTTATATGCGTGTATTGCCTGAGTTTGCTTATCAGACTGTCACACTTAGTTAACCAACGCTTGTGACAGAATCTCACTGCCTTAAGTAACCTTGTGCACCCTCTGGTGGTATTCTATGATACCTTACTAGTTTTCTTGTCCATGTAATAATTGTAATCTTGCGCTGTTATTCTATAGAGAGAGAGAGAGAGAGAGAGAGAGAGAGAGAGAGAGAGAGAGAGAGAGAGAGAGAGAGAGAGAGAGAGAGAGAGAGAGAGAGAGAGAGAGAGAGAGAGAGAGAGAGAGAGAGAGAGAGAGAGAGAGAGAGAGAGAGAGAGAGAGAGAGAGAGAGAGAGAGAGAGAGAGAGAGAGAGAGAGAGAGAGAGAGAGAGAGAGAGAGAGAGAGAGAGAGAGAGAGAGAGAGAGAAAAAAAATGTCACTGGTTACTGCTTACTTTATGTTTTAGCTTTGCACTTTTTGACAAAGGTTTTGAAGTAACAAATACAATACGATCAGCAGATCAATAAATATGATAGATATTTACAAAATGTTAAACACAAATTATGAAAACCATGAACTATAAACCCAAAGTAATGATGACAATGTACTGTAATTTAACAATTAATGTACCAAGAAATTGTACACAAGGATACAGAGGTTTTTAAACTTATATTCAAGATTTACAAGATTGACTTGAAATGCTCTCCACATGACCCTGTGGAGAGCACAGGGTTTTACTACCAAGAGGCTGAAATTACAACAATGTAAAGGGGAGGCATGTCAATTAGTGTATAGATACAAATGCTATAAGAGTTGAAACTTTCCCTCCTCATATACTTGGACACAACCACATTACTAAAAGATCTCTGGTGTTAAATAAAATAGAAAATGTATGAATAAGGATGTTTTATGGAAAAAAAAAGTGTTGAGTCATAACAGAGTTTAGCTGATGTTTACTGTTGTGTGGTATAATAACTGATTTGCGGTAAGTTGTTGCTTTTAAAAATGATATTAATTAAGTAGAATATTTATAATATACTGTATGTAGAATGACAATATTTATCCACAATTTCAATGTGTCATATTATAATATCTATTGCCTAATTATCATCATCACAAAATAATTTAGATGGAGTGTGGTCATCTAGGTGGAGTGTGGCCCCCACCTATAGGTGGAGTGTGGCCACCTAGGTGGAGCAGGGCCCCATACGTGGAGTCTGGTCACCTAGGTGGAGTGTGGCCCCCAAATACATGGATAGTGGCCTCTTAGGTGGACTGTGGCCACATCCTAGGTGGAGTGTGGCCCCCTCCTAGGTGGAGTGTGGCCTCCTAGGTGGAGTGTGGCCCCCTAGATGGAGTGTGGCCCCCTAGGTGGAGTGTGGCCACTTTGGTGGAGTGTGGCCCCCTAGGGGGAGTGTGGGCCCCCTAGGTGGAGTGTGGCCCCCTAAATGGAGTGTGGCCACCTTGGGGGAGTGTGGCCCCCTAGGGGGAGTGTGGCCCCCTAGGGGGAGGCCACACTCCCCCTAGGGGGCCACACTCCACCTATGTGACTTATATTGGGCTCCTCCAGACAAAAGGACACAGGGCAGTGGTGTTGACACTCTATTTTATTGCCATACATGAGATCTCTCCCTGTGTGTGTGTGTGTGTGTGTGTGTGTGTGTATGTATATGTATATGTGTATGTGTGTGTGTGTGTGTGTGTGTGTGTGTGTGTGTGTGTGTGTGTGTGTGTGTGTGTGTGTGTGTGTGTGTGTGGGTTGTGGCAACCCGGCCCCGACACGGCGGGCCTGGAAGCCCAGAGGGCAGGTAATACGAGCTGTCTACCACCCTTTTCCCCCAGAGGGCGCCAAGGGTCGCATTGGCAAGGTCCCACTCAACGCCAACGGGAGACACCTGTGTACCAGGCCAATCAGACCCAGGTGAGGGCTATAAAGAGAAGCTGAGATGCAGTCTAAAGAGAGGAGGTATGTGACCCATGTAGAGGCAGAGAGTGGAGCGAGATTCCCTACCCGGACGGACCTTTGCCCCGGGACCCGGTCTAGAGAAGACCACAGGAGACCACGGAAGGACCTCCTCACCTGGATACCGCGACAGCGCGTGAGACACGACCACAGCATCCCCAGTGGCTCACGGAGCCCAGACTCTTAATGTGTTATAGTTTGCATTGACGGGTGATTCCCCTTTTTTCCGTTCTTTGGACTTAATAAACGTGCCTTGTTGGCAGTTTGAGCATCCGAGACTCTTGTTCCTTGAGCCGGGTTACCACTGTGTGTGTGTGTGTGTGTGTGTGTACCTCATTACTTAATGTGCAACAGGTGCAGCCTTACCCAGCCCCAGAGTCTAATCAGACAGGGCCAGGTGAGGCTACTGAAACCAGCCATCGCCACACACACTCCTACACATACTGAACATCTGAATGCTTCAGTTGAAGAAAATAGTATTTTAAACTCCCCAATTAGAAAAATTTCATTCGTTTTTTCACGACCCAGTTCATATAAACATGAATACAAATATATAGCCGTAGATATAAAAATATAGATATGTGGTCAACGTTAGCTTCATTAGAAAAGGTTATAGTTCCATTTATACGGATACCCATTTTGATTGGACAACTTGTTCTCCATCTATGGATACCACCAACCCCAGACAGACAGATGGGGACAGACAGGGCTTTGGGCGTTACAGGTTAAAGATATATTTCTAGATCAGAGATTGGCAACTGGCTGGGCAACTTTTTTATTTTCACAAATCTCGATCAAGAAAACCTTACCTTTCAGTCAAGAGGAAAGGCAGAGTATCTGTTCATAGAATTCAAAGGTAAACCCATGTTTTTAGTTTGCTTGGAAACGATATCAGTCATGAAAGATTTAAACGTAAGGCGCCACCATAGGCGCCGGAACATGTGGCCGCGGGGCAAATGGCCACCTCACTCTTCGTGAAAAAAATAATCTATATTTTATTTCTATTTATTTGGCCAAAACATTACTAAGAAACGAAATAGTTCATCAAAACAGGCAAAAAAATATATATATATTTTTTTTATTTTGCATGTATTGATGAACTATTTCGTCTTAAGTAGTTAACATATTGACTAGACTAGTTGGCAAACTGACAAATTATATTTTTCTATAATCTCCCTGCTTCTGAAATCTCCGCTCAGCGCTCGTCCGCTGGTTTTCAATAGCCTAATGCTGCGTTTTAATATCCATCCGTCTCGGAGGTCCGAGGAGTTTGCCTAGCGACACGCACAAACACGCCCCTTTTCCTCGGACGGCGTACTCGCCATCTCGGTTGAACTCAGTGGTGACCGAGCAAAATTCCGAGACAGAATTCAAGATGGCTGCGCCCATTGTGACTTGAAGTATGAACTGTTTTCATTGTGCTTGGACCACTTTGGTGGTTTAAATGGTAATTTCAATCACTCGTATTACTGCAATACCTTACTGCGTCCGTATCTCTGCCTATGTACACAAATATATTGTATTTGTGTACAGCACTTTGGTCAACTACTGTTTTAAATGTGCTACATAAATAAACTTGACTTGACTTGACTATGGCCTATAGCCTACTTATTTTGGAGCGCCTGGTCCTCTGCCAATGCTACCGCGACAACAGCTTTCCGGGTGGCGTCCATGTTTTCCTCCAACGACCAAGCGAAATAATAAAACGCTTGAAGTGTGGGCGTGGCGTCAGATCCGCGATCATCCCTGCTGCATATGCCATGCAATGCTCATACATTGTTGAAATGATATGCTGGATGCTTTATTCTTTCTATGTGGCTTTTAGTTAATGATCGGGCTATAATAAGACCATGTTGGCTATGTTCGCTGACAACAGGGGACATTTCATAGTGGTTGGACATTTTAGCGAGCCAACAGGCTTTTTGTCGGGACGCGGAACACGCAACTCAAAATCGGGATGACATTGCAGCTCATCCGCGGATCTCTACTAACTAGACTTCACTGCACTACACAGAGGACCGCCATCATAATGCCTAGTATAGGAACTCGGGATCCATTGTTATCAACACTTTGTTGCTGCGTTCACGCTGCCTGAAGCACTGCATTAAACACGACCAAAGTTTCTACAGTCAAATAAGATAAGATAAGATAGACTTTATTGTCATTGTACAGTCACCTATAGGCCTACAACGAAATTGGGAAATCCAAAAGCCATCTATAATAATGATTCGTCCGTTGCCTGGCAACGGACGAACGCGTCGAATGACGTGAACATTCGCGAACCTTCTATCTAGCGATCCGTTATCTGTATTGTGCTATTTCGTCCTTGACCTGCTTTAAACACTCAGTTTACTTGCTAAATTTGATTAAACAATTAAATACAATACAAATATAAAGTAAAAACAAGTGTTATCTGTAATGAATGATCAACATCAGTTATTAGACCGTCACACGGAGCATGCGCAGTTGGATTGGCGCGCTGCATGTTGATGTATGTTCCAAGATACATCGTGTGTTTATTAAGGAACCCAACAAAACATTACATTATCTAGCGATCCGTTAACTGTATTATGTTATTTTGTCTTTGGCAACATGAGCGCGAATGTTTTTTGAAACCTTCCCGGCAACGGACGACGCGATCATCTGTTGCAGGGCAGGTTTGTAATGGATTACGTAATGATGACGCGCCCGGTACAAATTTTGCCCCCGGTACAAATTTAGTGTGACAGCGGCAATTGACGCGAGTGAAATTTGCACCGCGACGCTTCGGCGCGGCTTTAGGATGATGAGGTGTCACGCGCTGTTCGACACATGCACGCGCATTTGGCCCCCCCACCACTGAAATCGTTCCGGCGCCACTGGGCGCCACCACAACTACTACAACTGCACTGCTAGTTGTTGGATTTAATGTTGGGCCACTGTTTTTCAGTTTTGTGCCATCATTGAATGAGGATGTATGAGTCCTTTAAACATTTTAGATTATTTTTTAAACTAGTTTATTTTGACAATGGACCTCATGTTTGAAATGTATGTGATAGAAAACGATACAAGCGGCGTATTGATCTACTGTGCTCAGTCAGCAGCAAGTAGAACCGACAAGTCAGCGGGCAATATGCCTGATTATTACACGGGTCTTTTCAACGTTCCGTTCACTTGCATGGGCACTTCACAACTTCCGGCGGTCAATTATTTTTGGATAATTCATTGGCAACGGATGAATAATGACTGCTGTCAAGGTAAACAAAAGGACCTTCGCCTTTGGTATCACTCGGCACGTAGTCCAGTAACTTGTCAATGTAATAAGCAGGATATGTATCAACCCAAGCGCTGTCGGTTGCTAAGCGACGACGTCAACGTCTTGGGCGGACTATTTCTCTGCTGATCAACACTATGAATGCTGGTAACAAATACATTGTAAATAAATTGTTTTGTTTTGGGAAGTAGCAGTGTAATAAGCGGGACAATGTATAGAACTTCGCCGGTCATTATCGAAAAATAAGCCCCTTCATGGCGAAGCAAGACACCTCCGCTGCGCGTCGGTGTCCTGTTCGCCCTGTCGGGGATTATTTTCTCGATAATGACCAGGGTTCTATACATTATCCCTTGCTTATTACACGGGTCTTTTCAACGTTCCGTTCACTTGCATGGGCACTGCACAACTTCCGGCGGTCAATTCTTTTTGGATAATTAATTAGCAACGGATGAATAATGACCGCTGTCAAGGTAAACAAAAGGACATTTTGCCTTTGGTATCACTCCGCACCTAGTCCGGTAACTTGTCACTAGGTGCGTTTCCATCCCCCTAATTTAATGCGAACTTTGAAGTATCGAATCAGTAAACGGTGATGGAAACACCAACATTTGCATCAAAATCCTCTAATTCGCAAAGAGTGATTTTTTTAGGTATATAGAATGCATGAAATCCTATCTACCAAATTCAAAATGTTCTGGGGGAGGACACCCAGATCCCCCTTCCATTACTACGCCCCACACACAAAAATAATCACTACTCGCCACTGATACAGACATATATATCCACATATTTTGTTCTTATTTGAATTATTTTGTAGCTTCTCTCATATCCGATTCGTTGAAGTGTGCGGTCAAGTGGCCCTCTGATGGTGATGATTAAAATGGTGGCCCTTTTAATCACGAAATTTACCCATCCCTGCTCTGGAGTCCCCCCTTTCATCGTATTAGAAGCTGGGCCTACAATCAGACGCTAAATCAAATACTGCTTTAATCTACGGTTTTGGTGACTGCCCTTTGGTCTCTGTAATGCCCAATGGTAGGCCTACTAGCGCTCTTCCCTAGAGACAGCAGCTTGGTATATCTGGACGATATCGTGGCTGAGGACTGACTCAGGATCCATCCAGAGATGTACCTTCTGAACGGCGGAACTCCTTTCTGAGGTGAGGGAAGGAGCTGTGGCCACAGAGGATGGTCGGGTGTCTGCAGTTGGAGGCTAGCCGGAGTCCTGCAGCCCCCCAGCAGCTTTTCGGTTGGCCTACTATAGGAAGTGTGCATTGGGATTTGCTGTGGTATTGGCAATTATTGCCTTATAAGCATACACCTCATATTGATGGCCTTGATGCTTTTGAAAATCAACTGACACTTTGACATCCATTTTTTCAAAGTTTCAGTCTTAGGAAGAAGAGCGATTCAACGTGATTAATCACAGAAAATTTTGTGATTAATTTGTTTTTTTATCGAATGACAGCCCATTACCTGTATGCAAGTATATATACACATACATGTGTATACACATGTATATACACACATACCTATATACCTTAACATACATATAAACATATATATACACACATACACACATATATACTGTCTATACACATATACACATATATATACTAACACATACATAAATTCTGACCAAGGCTTTTGCCTCACATAGTAACATATTGAGGTAGAATACTCTTACTTGGTGTTCATTTTTATTGATATAATAATACTAAATGTAAAGCTTTATAATCAGGAGACGGTACCCCGTCCTGGCCCTCCCACGTTGTGTACCCGGTAAAGGACCATATATATCATCATGTGTATATATAGCATTCTGCTGCAGAGCAGGTGCCCGCCGCCCACACACACACATCTCCTCATCCTAACCAGCCCTTCACAGCGCACATCGCTTCGCTTCCAGACATGATCTTAGATGTACAGTTCGCGACAGGAATTACAGTCAGCTCTCTAAAATGATTTAGCGAGTTTGTTGAGGTAAGCTCTTTTCATTAATCGGCGCTCTGGGTTTATACATATTTATATATATATATATTTGGGCTGTTGATCGGAGGGTTAAACTGTGTCTCCGTCAGAGACCCACTGGTGGTTGAACACCCACTCTCTGTCAGGAAACGACTCGTTTCTTCACAGCATTATGTGGTTCTTTGTCGCAACAGAAATTATCTTAGACATCGAGATGGATCGAGGGAGAAAAGGAAAATCGTGATTGATACTGAAATGTTCATATCGTATCCATTGATCAGCAGCCGAGGTTTACTTTCTAGTCGATGTATCGGACGTGGGCTGATCGATCTCTTTCTGAGGCAGCGATGTCATTCGCTTATAGCCTAAAGTCATTTATTCTGTGAGTGAGAGCATTATAGCAATATAATCAGTTGTCCGCGGAGGTTCGGGGAGTGATTAGTGCGAACTGCCATGCCAGGGAACTGTGTCCACTGTAGGCGTCATGAACATCTCGGTCCTCCTCGCCGAGGCGCAACATCACACATGAGGCTCAGAGGCGCAACATCACACATGATGAGGCTCAGAGTCTCAACATCATACAGGATGAGGCTCAGAGGCTGAACATCCCACAGGATGAGGCTGAACATCACACAGGATGAGGCTGAACATCACATATGATGATGAGGCTCAACATCACACGTGATGAGGCTCAGAGGCTCAACATCACAAATGAGGAGGCTCAGAGGCTCATCATCACACATGATGAGGCTGAACATCACACATGATGAGGCTCAGAGGCTCAACAACACACATGATGAGGCTGAACATCACACATGATGATGAGGCTCAACGTCACACATGATGAGGCTCATAGGCTCAACTACACACATTATGATGAGGCTCAGTTCTACCAGCAGATTGACCCAGCAATTGTTAGAGCTTTTCTCTTGGTTCTATGAACATCCTTACTGTACCGAAAGCGATATATTGTTGTTTCTTTTTCTTCTGACAAATGAACTTATTGTAAGTCGCTTTGGATAAAAGCGTTTGCTAAATGCCCTAAATGTAAATGTAATATTAACAGTGGTTGTTATGCATGTTCGGTGCCAAAAGTTAAGATTGTTCAATCTCTGGTCTCATCTTTCTTGCAATTGTCTTGTTTCTCTCTCCCCCTGAATGTTCATTTCAGTTATCTTTGTTATCCTGAAATGACGTCAACGCAATCGAAAACAAATCTTATGGACACATGAATATTATAAATATGCTACTTTTTTGCTTCTGTTCTTAGTTGGTCGAAGATGTTGTTGCATGATGAAGTATAAATGCATTGGTGACAAAAGCGCAGCGGCCTAGAAATAAGTTCATAACAAAGGGAAACTTTCATGCCAATATTTGTTTGAGATTTGGCATTTAGCGATCAATCTTAACGCCCCGTGAAAGAAAATCGGACTACATTTGCTGGACTGCTGTAGTTAAGAATCCTTAAAACCACAATTTCTTACATCATGGTTCATTCATTTTAAGTGTCCCCCCCCTTTCAAAAATGACCTTTAATGAAGGGTAAAGGGTATTGGTTAGGGGTGTGCATCTCTCCTTTATAGGACGATCCGATCTGTACCTAAATACAAGCGCTACGATACGATTCAGGGACGATACATTTTAATATAGAACGATTCAATCTTCTAACGATCTTGTGCGATTTGATCAGATATGATTCAATCTGATAGATACAGTTAATCATTGTTTAATGTTAACGCATACATTTTCTATTAATTAAAATAAGCCTTCTTCTTTTTCTACTTTCAAATAGATAGCCTATGCTATAGGGACGATGTAAACTTAGGTTTTCATATTTGGTCTTTATGGCATGGGGAAAAATTGGAAGACAAATGTATCAATTTAGAACTATATTTATTCTATTTAGTCTACGTATTTGTTTATTTATAGACTTTATCGCTACCCTACTCAATTTACAAATAGCGAGGCTTTCTTTCTTCTTATAAAACCCACATCACTTCCACACGTTTGATTTCAGATTAGCTGGTTCACTGAGAATCGTTTCACCGTTTTCGCACATTTTGTATTGTTCTATTTTTAATAGAACAACTCCGGAATGTTGTTCCCTGCTCACGAGACGTAGAGACATGCTCGCAAACATACACAAACACACACACTGATCCTCCAGCGTCCTAAAATCCAATTTTTCAGATCCATATGGAATCGGAATGAAAACTGTTGACAATGCTTTCTTGATATCAGGCTAAAGCTTCACTCAACCAAATCGCAACGTTTAAATCGGTGCATTGACAGATTTTTGGTCATTTTAAATCGATTCAGGGGCCCAGGTATCGATGTAGTCGCATCTGTGTTAATCCAACCGGTAACTGATTCGTATCGGTGAATTTTTACATCCCGTTATAAGGTAATTGTGAGAATAGAACAGATACAATTAACACAGTATCATTCTGGAGGAATCAATTTGCCTCCTTGCATGCCCTCCAGTAAAATTACATATTTGGTTTGATGGGTTGCATGTGCCGGCATTCACAAATGCAGCCATAGATCATCGGCATATATATATATATATATATATATCTTAAACGCTCCATGTAGAATTCAAGTATCGCACATTTCATTGAGGCCCTTTAAGGGGAATTGATTTTCTGTCTCTGATTAGAACTGTCACTCTATGGTGGGTTGTTTACCTTGGCGCTGAGGCACTTTCTGCCATTACAGCAAGTTGCGTGTAATGCATGTAATGACAGATGTTAGTCAAGTATTTATGTAGGTTTGTGCTTGTTCGCTACGGCAATGTACCCTGGTGACCCTTGTAAATCTGGCCTGGTCATTGTTTCTCTGCAAGTGAGTTTTGTTAGATATGATGCTAATTAGTTTCGCTACTAGCTATGCTGGCTATGAGCCCATTGATCTGTGTACCATTAGAGTAGTGAACTAAACTCTCTTATACAGTCACACTGTCCATAACTTTTGAGATTGTATTCTAAGCCCCTCTCATAGTCAGGCTATCTAGATAGCTAGCTTAATAATGTATTCAGCTCCTAATACAGGAACATTCATATATAAGTGATATGGCGTATGTGTGTGCATGTTGAAAAGTAAATTGCTTGCATGTCATTACTGTTCATCAATATATACATTTAGGTATCATTTTCCCCCTTAGAACCACATCCTTCCTCCAAGAAATGTTCCTAAACCGATGCTAGTCTCTGTGTTCTCAGAGTCACGCCCCAATAGCGTTTGCCAGCTCCATTCCGCACATCTGCAGATGTTATCCATTTAAATTCTCTTTTCTACAAATGTGTCTTGGATATTAGTTAGCTTATATACCAACAGAACAGGCAGACTCTCTAAACGAACTAAACTAACTACGTAGCCTACACAATACGCTACCCGTTCCACACTCATTGGCAAAACGGTGCTGTTTGTTTGTGTTACATGCATACAGGTGCATCTCAATGAATTAGAATATTGTGGAAAGATTAATGAATTTCAATAATTCAATTTAAAAAGTCAAACTCATATTATATACATATATATATATATTCCACCAGCAGTGAAATATGCCAAGCCTGTATTTGTATTTGTCTTAATGATTATGGCTTACAGGTCACGAAACCCAAAAATCTGTTGCTCAGAAGATTACATAGGACCTATAAGAAAGATTTTCAATCAGTGGTACAAACGTGATGGCCCAAAAAGGTGACATTCTTCTGCCAGAAAAGGAAAAAAATGAGCACTGCACGGCGCCCACGCCCCCTTCCTATGATTCATGCCACATTTCTCTAAACAAACTCTGTTTAAGTGACTCATAAAATCCTGTCTGTGTTGCTCAGACCTACTATATGAAGCAGTGCTAAAAATAAGAAAAACTCAGTCGTATCTATTGGAATTCTTTATGTGAAATGACTAATCAAAAATAAGTGAAGTACAATAGTCACCCCCTAATCACCCCAAACTCCAGTCCACCTCAACAGAGCACATTACTAGGTATTATTTGCCTTTGCCTGGACCTGTGCTTTTTTTCCTCTTTTGAGCAGCTATGTACCTCACTTATGCTTTCCTGTTCTCCTACACAGCCGTTCCCTGCTTTATTATATAACAAATATATATATATTAGTATATATTAATATATGCTATATAAAAAATGATATATATTTTTTCAAGTTTAGAAAAAGAACACAGACTTGTTCAACCTTGTTCATAACAATGAGCGGTTACACTGACCAGCCCTATAGCATATATAGTATATGCTATGTTTATCACTAGGTTGTGTGGCGAATTTCACGTCCAACTTTGCTCATTATAACACGAACAGTAACACAACGATTGTACTAAAAAGTATCAATGTTTTCGTGGGCCGTAACCATGGAGATAACAAGCCCCACCCTTTCCTAAAACTCTCAATCCAAACCCCTTTTTTTTAATCTCAGTGTTCGAATTAAACCTAAAACCGTTGATCCACTGGCTCTTTAACATGACAAGCTAACCTTATCAACCGCATAATTACTTCTATAAAACAGTGATTGTGTTCTCCACGCTGCCTGGAAGTGGAGTTAGCAGGTTGCGCGCGCCATCGAGCGGCAGCATTCTATCAGCAGCAGCAGTTCAGCAGCCAGAAGGCGAAGTCATCACCCACCCTACTCTGCCTCTCCTTGGCTAGTACTCGTCATTGATAACTTGGATGAGGCGCAGACCCCCTCTCAACAATGTTTTTTTAGCACTTTAGCACTTTTTAAGTAAGATTTGCCCTTTAAACTTTAGTCCTGCTGAGGTGTTATAGAAGCCCCTCTACACTACCCCCATACATTTTCCATGGCTTTCAGATCAGGAGAGTTTTCTGGCCAATCAGCACACAGATAAAAGCACCTATAGTCATTAAACCAGGTATTGGTACTTTTGGCAGTGTGGGAAGGTGCCATACCCGGCAGGAAACATGAAATGCTCCAAAAGGTCCTGGTAGATGAGTGCGTTGGCTATTGACTTGATAAATTGGAACTCCCCACAGGACCAGGAAGCTACGGGGTCAATGCGTGCTGACCTCTACCTGATGTTCTAGATTATTTTGTTGACCATTCGGTTAGAGGAATTTATGACTGATTGTGGGCGGACACCCCAAAATAGAAACAGTTTTGGATGTGTGGATAAAGAGGACGCCGGGATCTGTGGACCGACAGTGCTTTGCAAACTACTCGGCTTTGATTGTTGCATTTTTTTAACGATAAAGTATTTTTGTCATACTTGCTCCGGACCCCTTGATTTCTTTTCCTCTCTCTTAAGTCAGTCGAAGTGATTAGATCTCGGTTAATTCCACGACAGCAGCAACCATTTTGATGCGTCTAAACATCAATGATTTGGGCCAGACTAGTTATTGATCTTTCAAAATAAAGCCCTTCAAGTCAGGGGCGCCGGCCACGTTGAAGTCAACGTAAGCTTGCAAATTTTTTGCTGTCTATCAAGCAGAGACAGCTTTTCATTGGCACAAGAAAATTCGCCCTCGGGTCGCACCAGTGTGCGCCCCAGACCATCGCTTTTCTTTTTTGTTATCACCACATGATTGGACAATTCAGCAAATCAATCAGGCTACCTCCCTCCGCAGCATTCGCGCAACAAAACTACGTATAGAGAAGAGATAGATCGCTAACTAGCAGTTGTAAGCACTTTCCACCCTTTTCAGTGGAGGAATTGGACTCCGCAAGCAATGTTATACTTAAAAGGAGCAAGTAAGTTACACATTAATTAAGTATTTTGAATGAAGCAACTGTCCCATATTTCTAACTGCATTTGAAGTAGACATTAAGACTCTCAAAAAATGGACGCTAAAGGACAATGATTTTTCTCAATTTCAGAATAACAACAATGGGTCAAATAGCAATCGCTGGTGGAATGGCCATAAAATAGTGCCGTGTTCCAATATCCATACTATCCGTACTTACTAGCCTAAGTTTAAGTACGTAGGGCAGGGATGGGCAACTTTCATGATAAAGAGGGCCACAATTCTTCATCATCACCATCAGAGGGCCATGTGACTGTGCCCTTCAACTAGACGTAAACTGAGAGAAGCTACCCATTTTTGAATTTGTTGGATATGATTTCCTGTATTCTGGTGCATTTTGGGGATGGCCACTACCTACAAAATCTCCCATAACCTATTTATGGTATGTTGATTGAACCAACATACATTCATTTTTATGTTTTCCATGCTCAGATAGCCACATGATTGGTTAGTATTTTGATCATTGCAAAGGGCTCACATACATCATCATTCAATGATGTCACAAAACTGAAAAACAGTGGCCCAACATTAAGTGCAACAACTCAATGAACTCAAACACAACAAGCATGATATTCACTTCAAGGCTGTTGTAGTAGTTGTAGTGGCGACTTAAGTGGAAATCTTTCATGACTGATATCGTTTCTAAGCAAACTAGACACATGGGTTTGCCTTTGAATTCTATGAACAGATACTCTGCTTTTCTTCTTTCTTAACCAAGTTTTCTGTAACTCTATTCTTTCTTTTTTTCTTTTTTTTTTAAAATAAAAATTATGTGCGGGCCCGCCAGTTGCCCATCCCTGTCGTAGGGCGTTCCGATTCAGATAGGGCGCAAATAAGTGTACTGAAGGGACCCGGACGGTGTACTCAAAACAGTCAAATCGCGCAGTGTGTGGCGATCATGGACATATTATAATGTACACTTGTGTGGCGATGTACACTTTTCGTACTCAACGGCAGCCATCTTAGCTACGTAGCGGAAGAGGGTGGAGCCAGGCTGAGCCAAAGTCGGCGCATTTTCCACATAGCCTGCATTAATAGAGTCATTTTGTAGTTTTTATAGTTTTTATAGCTGCTAGGCGTAAAGAGTTCATCGTTCAAAGCGGTGCCGTGTTCTTTTGGAAAAAGTCTGCCAAGTCAGGATCGCTTTAACTCACTTTATTTAGCAAAGGTTTGGACTAGCATACTATGAAGCAAAAGGAGGGGAATTGTACAAACACGCGTGGAGATACACTTAGTAGGGCATTCAAAAGGATGCTTTACCTGGAGCGTTCTAACCCTCTGGGCTATGGGTTGTAACTTTAATACTGGGCAGGCGTGGACTTAGTTATGTGCTCTGATTGGCTAAGCATGGTGCTGAACTCCCGCCTCTCTGGATGTTGTATGTGTCTCTATGCTGCTCCCTTGTGGCTATGTGTTGGCATTACAACTTGCTTTGTGGTATTGTGCTGACCCCTAGTGGCTATGTGTTGGCATTGCAATTTGTTATGTGGCCCTGAACTTCTGAGTTGAACACCTGGGCCGCTCGTATCTGTAGAATTGATACGTGAATGAATGGCTTCTTGTATGGGCCGGACGCCTCCCTAGGAGCCAGATCCCTCCTTGGGATGGGAACGAGACCTCTCTAGTCGCCAAGGACATATGTGGCCTGTTGGTATGAATGTGTGAATTACGTAACAGCGGGATGTTTATTGCGGTGGAGGAGCCGCGGCGGCAGTCGTGATCGTAATTTCCGGTTAGTGCACCACTGAGTATTCGATTTGGAACAACAATGACATCTGAAAATTAGCGCACCTAGTGAATGCGGATAGTGTGCTTCGTTTAAGTGTACTCATGGAAGTATGGATATCGGAACACGGCATAGGTCTGTATATGCAGTGTAAGGATGTCCAGGCCCTGCAAGTCAGGATGTAGGTTATGAATCTGAATGAATAGTAGGTATTAGGTAATAGGTAGTGGCCATCCCCAAAATGCACCAGAATAGATGATATCAAATCTACCAAATTCAATTCATTCATTTTTCTGAGGGGGGGGGGGGGGGGGGGGGAGACCCCCAAACCCCCAAACCCCCAAATCCCTGAATAGATAAATCTGGAGTTCACAAATCAGTATTAGGGATGCCAAAAATATTGTGAGAAAAAAAAAAAAAGTGATATTTTTCACAGTATGGTAACACCAGCCCTGGAGCTACACTGGCCACGCAGTTCTTTACTTGCTTGTTACTGTTATAGAGCTAGCGGGATAAACTTCTTAGCAGCGGTTTGAGTCCATGAGACTCACATTTTTTTGAAACGTGAGACGTCCCTGGTTCCGTTAACATTAACCTAACTAAAATGTATTTAGTTGGTTATTGTTAAGGGAGGTGTAATGCTGCCCGGCCGTCTCCTGGTCAGGTATACACCACTAGACACAGAGGACTGATACCCGGATGGCAGTTATTCATAGAGGAGGATCTTAGTATGCAGCTCCCTCGGCTGCTTTTCCGAAACCTGGTACATTGACTCAAAGCTGCTTGGGGACAATCAATAACACTACGTAAGCCTTTGTTAAAACTACTCAGCTTCCCGGGTTGGCGACCCTAACTCAGGGTCTCTGCGTTAGCGCTGATCTGGCTTCAGTCAGTCTCTGGCGCGGGCCTGTCCAGTGCAGGGAGGCAGAGCAGACGGAAACTTTTTATAGACAGGCTTGTTGAGGGTTTGGTGATAAAACAAAAACTGAAGTAGGTGCAAAATGTATGAAAACTGAGCTACGATGTTATCATTGGAACAGATACAAAAGATAACATTGTGATGCAACAGCGTATCGCCAGTGTTGAATATACCCTCAGGCCTGGCTGGTAACCTGGTAAGTCCTGGTAACCTCTGTCTGGGCAGAATCATATCCAATCATGATCACCCATATGTCTGTCAAAATTGTAACACCCACCCATAATATTTTAGCTATATCATATATTTGAGGCTTATGTATTAAATATATAAGCTCATTATCAGCTATTTTAGCTAAAGTAGCTATAGCCAGCTAACCAATTTTATGTAGTAGCCTGTTCTAAATCAGTCGTTCTTATGTTTGAAATTACAAGCTAGTCTATTATTTGGCTACAGTAGGCAAATGGTGGTGGTTAGTGAGGTTCCCTCTTCCCTGTAAAAGCGTCTAGAAAAGCGCTAGATAAATTCAATCCATTATTATTATTATTATTATTACAGTAGGCAAATAAACAGCAGTTTACTGTGTCCATGGTAAGCTTTATATTATGAATGCATTATAAGAATGTACATACCACGGTTGTAGAAAATATAGGCATTTTTTTGTTTGCTAATGTAGCCTGTGGCCAGGTATTTCTATCACACTAATAAATCAGTTAAAAGGTGTAATCATTTGATACAACACAGGCTAGATTTGTTGTTTATGATCATGGTAATGATTGCACTAAAATGAGGGAGTTCAGTTTAATACTCTAGTCTGAAAGGATACAAATAAAGCCATTAAGTAGCTTAAAGGGGACCTATTATGCTTTTAGACTTTTATGACCTATAAGCGTTGTTATAATGATTGATAGTCATGTTTAACCATACACAAAAAACGATGTCGATTTTCGGGAAACTCTTCCTCTCATTTGGGCGCTTTCAGCCTTCTCTGTCAACGCTCCGTTTCGTCCTTCTCCGCCCCCTCGCCCCCCTCCTGCCAACCCAACTCCGTTGTGATGGTTACCTTCCTTGGAGCGCTCGCGCGGGCAGATTTGACCAGGCATATGGGGGCGCGGCAGGAGTACGTCTACGTAGATGTTTCCCGGAAATGTGAGCAAGTGAATCGCAATCATTGTCCCGAGTGTTTAGCGCTCTCCACAGCCACCCCAGACTGTCAGCAGGGAATACGTCGAAATGCATGTACGTCATTATTTGACACTTTAGTATGGTTAAACATGACTATCAATCATTATAACAACGTTTATAGGTCATAAAAGTTGAAAAAGCATAAAAGGTCCCCTTAACTTCACTAAACTTAGATAGGTATGGGTAGAACAATCTAATTAGTTTCAGAATACAAATTTTTTAGGCTCTTGCAGAATAAAGTTTAATCAAATGAAATCACATTTGATTTCACTATAAACATGTATCCACATAGGAATGCAGAATCTGTATGCAACGGGACAAGATCTTGGTATTGGAAGCATCTTCTGTTCGAATTGCATATAATATTGACCAATGCTGTTTGGGTTTCAGAATTCTGCAATGCTCAGTCATCTTTTGTAATTAACTGTTGTTAGGCTTGGAGTCTGAACATCTCAGAATTGGTACGCAATGAACAATCCGCTAGGAACCATTGTAACCAACACAGAACGAAACCGAAATTCATAGCTTCCGACTTATGTTGTCTTTCTACTAGAGTAGACAATGCTGTCCGACTTAGTGCTCCCTGGTTCAGCTGATTTGTTCGTTAGACCTCTTAAGGCAGACACTTCTTGCTCATGATCTTTTACAGTTCCATGGTGCCTCTGGAGTTTCTTCCTTCTTTCGTCTTTGGAACCACAGGAGGAATCTTGAGGGGCAATCCTCATCTTTCAGAATTTCTCCTTCAATTTTGGTCGGGTCCAAATTCTCTTGGAACTTCTCACGTACCTTTCCATAGTTTGCTGTCCTCTGAGGCCTTCTGAGCCCACTCTGTTGCGTCTTACCGATTGGCCCAGATTGGCGCTGGCACTTCCTTTGTATGCTTCTTTATCATGTGCATCAACAAGGCTTTAACAACTCTGAGCGGTAGGGGTACACCTGCGGTGTGTTCTTCCAGTCCTCTGATGTTCCATTTATCTGCGCCTTCTGTCTTTTAGCCACCCCTCCCATGTCTATAATTGACCATGGAACACAGTGTTTTGCTTCTCTTGTACCTGTTCTGGTTATTAGCAGTGCGTCAGTAACGTTTCGTTCCATTCTTTTTATTTTTGCCCCATTTCTTCGTACTTCTAACCGTCTGTACATTGCTGCTTCGAAGGGCTACTGTTCACAAAAACGATTTACCTTACTTACTCCTATTGGCGGTCCATATTTCCTGGTGTAGCTAGCCTTAAAACGAATGTTACTAGTTCTGAGCATTTGCAGAGGTTACCCCCTACAGTGTTAAAATAGGGGTGTTTCCTACTTGAATTTCAAGTTGTTTGAATGTTTACCTTAAACACTTATGCTGCCTTTTTTGCGTTCCTCGGTCGAAGCAACTGGTAGCTCGACATGTACTACTACGACGTGTACTACTACTAGTAATGTAACGGTGGGGTTAGGCAGTACCCAAGTGCACAGACAGACGACAGTTGAGGACAGTTTCAAGGATTTATTCCGGTACAGGATCGGGCAGGCAGAGAGCAGACAGTAATGTCACCGACAGGTGGGCAGGGAATCATCGGTGGGTCAGCAGGCGAGGAGTCGGAAACGGGAGGGCAGATGAGCAGATCGGGAGTCAGGGACTGGAGAGCAGACAGACCGACAGGGACTCGACGTCGGGCGGGAGGTCAGGCAGGCAAAGGGTCGATAACAGGAAGTCAGGCAGGTGGATCAGGAGACGGGGACCAAGGAGCAGACAGACCGACAGGGACCGGATGGCAGGCAGGAGGTCAGACAGGCGAGGGTTCGTTATCAGGCAGAGTGGAGTAGACAAAGTCAATCGGGAGTTGCAGGAAAGCTCTGAATGAAACAAGAGACAATCTGGCAAGGACTGAGTGAAAGGAGAGGACCTGTTATAGGGGGAGAAAAGGTGAAGGTGGTTGGGTTAATTAGGGGTGATCAGGTTAGCAGGCAGGTGAATGGAAAAACCAGGGGCGGACCATGACAAGTAAAGTATAAGACAATAATGGCCTGAATAGTTTTGTCCAGAAACCAAGTTTTCAAATACGGTTGCTCACAACTCAACCAGCACATAACAAAGAGACGGACAGACGTGCCTAAAAAGCTGGCTGTAAAGAACATACTTCTAGACCTTTAATAAGAACCTGTTGGCTGTACTAGGGCTAGCTGAGGTTGCTAGGTTTGTTGGACAGTGCATCAACTAACGCACTACTGCAGTCCCATTAGGGCGGGTCCCAATTCTCTTTAAAATAATCACTAGCAATGGTGGACCCCTGGATTTCCATTGAGGAGCAGTAAGGGAGATATCATACCATGGCAGCATGTGCATCAAAGAAGCCCTGAAGGTATTAATCTGCTTGTTTGCCTCAAGTCTTTAAGAGTAAGTTCAGTTTTCCGTACATATCGTACAAATGGCAGGAACTTTAAACATCGTTTTTCTGCAATCTTGGCAAATCGATCAACAAACTTGTTCCAAAAACAGCGGAGACCACTAACTCTCCTCTATCGGTCGGAAGGACCGATAGACCGATTGTGCATTTATGTAACCAAAGCTTGGTGCACGGATGCAGCTCATATCCCCCAGATGCTGATGCTGGCAATGAAAATCCTGCACACTGCCCTTAACAAACAACAGACTCCTAATCCCAAGGCGGGTACCTTCAATCACTCCAACATAATAGACTGTGCTCCCCAAATTCAACAAACATGTCTCCTGTCCCACTAGAGGAGACAGGATATTGGACCATTTCCACACCAATATGGCTGATACATTTAAAGCCGTCCTCCTCACCCACCTCTCATTATTCCTGCTGCTCAAGTACTCACCACTCAGACGTATAAAGTCTACAGGGAGCAGACTCTGTACTTCGGCAGCATTTTGAACACACTGATCCGAGTGTGTTTGCCACTCAGGCCAAACTCAACTCCCACACAGACATTGGCTAATACGCCTCCTCCGTTCTGAACTGTATCACTTTCAACATCAACAGGGTCTCCAACCTCAAACAAATGACTACATTCCCTAATCAGAAGCCATGGATGAACAGAGTGGTCAGAGTCCCACTGAAGACACAACATCGCCTTCAGATCGATGCTCAGCCCTATGGTTCATCCAGTGCTAACCTAAAAAGTGGCATCCAAAAAGGTAAAGGATAGCTACAAGCTAAGGATTGAGGAGCACTTAAAGAAGAACTCTGACCCAAGGCGCATGTGGCAAGGCATCCAGACCACAAACCCATGTACAGTTGACTGAGGCCAGGACTGACATATCAACCCATCACTAGCCCACCAGCTGCATGCTTTAAAACTGCCAAAACACTCCCCAGCAGCAAGCCTTATTGACTTTGCCCAGTTACACTCGCCCCCATCATCATGAAGTGCGTCGGTTGGCTTGGCCTAGCTCACTTCAAAACCTGTTTACAACCCACACTAGATCCCCTCCAATTCGCATACCACCAGGACAGGAGTATGGGAGATGCCATCTCCATGATACTGCACTCTGCCCACTTTAATTTTTATATCATTACCAAAAAGGTTGATTCCCCACCAGCATCTCCTGACTTCCTTTTTCACTATTCCTTTGAAATGTACACAACTCTTCTCAGCGAGAGAGCAAGAGACTGCAAGGTGGATTTTGTCACTGATGGTCAAAACACAAACCGATCCCAACAAATTAAATAAAATGCATACTGCACTTATAGCAACATTATAATCTAATTCAAAGTTGTTACAGAGAGTACCGAATCACGTTGTACTCTCTGAGTACATTGTTACAGAGAGTACAGACTCACGACTCACATTGTATTCTCTGATTACGTTGTTATAAAGTACCGACTCACGTTGTAGTCTCTGAGTATGTTGTCATAGAGAGTACCGAAAGACGTTGTACTCTCTTCTTACATTGTTAAAGAGCGTACAGACTCACGTTGTACTCTGAGTATGTTGTAGGAGAGAGTACAGACTCACGACTCACGTTGCACTCTATGAGCATGTTGTTATAGAGTACCGACTCACGTTTTACTGTGCAACATTCTCGGCAGTTAGACTTTTCTGAGCTTCGGTCGTTTGAGAATAATGTCTTTCAGTTCACATTCCTCGTCTATTAAATGTGCAGTGACTTTTCTCCACTATTTATTTTTCTTATGTTCTCTACAGTGGTATCGTATAGTTTCACAACTCTGTGGGGGATGGTGGCGCAGCTAGGAACTGTGTGCCTTGGCTCAAGCTCGTGGACAAAATCTTTGAATCCAGACCCTTGCGAGACGTTAATAGGAAACATTTCTTTGCAGATAAACTGTAATCGCATTATGGTGGGCGGCTGGTAAGTCCTTTGATTAGGAACTTTCCAAACAATTTCTCTGCCGGTTTTTACTGCTGTCACATTTGTTTCACATCATACTGCTTGGATGTATCACAATAATACACTCTGGGCCTAGCTTTACCAAGTGCTTCCTCCACTCACTTGTTTGCAATATTGAGAGAAACAACAATGAGCTCAGTGGACACCCGCTGCTTCAGTTCTCTATGTAACATATTATCTAGGACAACATCTTTGAACTAGTCAAAAAGAACCCTTCCGAGTTTGGAACATCCCCACCAAGTGTTTTACATATGAATACATCCATTTAGGACTTTAATGCAGAAGAATTGTCTCGTGATCGTTCTCTTGTGCTCTGGTCCCACTGAAGAACTAACTAACTGGGAGGATTGGTGCAAACACTTTCTCTGGTGTATTTCCTGTTGGGTATACAAGGGTCAATTTCAGATTCACACCCCCCTCTATGTAGTCATACAAAAACAATTATTGTTCAGCCAGCGGCCTATGTCAGACCTTCAAACACCTGTGAGGCGCTTCTAACTATTCTATGTATTTCCAGTCAGAAAATCAACAGAGATTTCCATTGAATCTCTGGCATTTCCGCTCCAGAGGAACATGAACGAGTGGTCCTCTTTGTTGAGGATGGTAATACTGAAGTGATGGGCGGCATGGGCTCTGCAGAAGAGCCCGCTGTTGGTGAGGTCCAAACTTGTCCATGTGACTGTTAGTTGTCAGCCTTAAGCTGACCTAGCTGCCACATCAGAGCCTTCAGTTCCTCCATGCCTTCAGACATGTTTCCTACATTTGGTGCTGGTTTCAAGTGTCCAAGAAATACTCCCAAAATAAAAACAATACGCACATGGTGTAATAACTATGCTATAGCTGTTTCACAACCATTTTGTGCTAACTATATAATGACACTCCACAACTAGTTATAACAAGTGGTAAAATATTTCACTGGGGGAACCATACTTGGGTGGGGAGGGTGGGGTCTGGGAGGTACAACAATAAGATAATCACCAAAGATGTTCTTAAACTCACATATTTTTCATTAATAAAGTACATTTCATGCATTGCACAATATTGTAGGATATTCTCATCTGTTAAAATCAAAAGCAGAAAGCTTTACTTTTTTTCTTTCTTCTCATTACCATGAGAGCTGCAACCAAAGTTTCTTTAAATTTAAATAAGATTGCAGAGATCTACCTATTATTTCCTCTTGATTTTCTTGATGACCCAGCCTATTCAGATTCCAAAAACATGTTCTACTACTCTTTGCTCTGCCTCTCTCATGCCGCCCTCAGTTGTCCTCTCCACTGCATTGTTTCAACACCTCTCTTCTCGGCTGCATTCTGTCTCCTCAGTTCTCCTTCCCACTCTGTGGCAGACAAGGGAATAATAGTGAGTAAATAATCATGTAGGCTATTTATCGATTAAACCATTCGCCTGTATTGGAATTCTGATATTAACAGAAAATGAATTCATATTTACATGGAGTTGTTGAAACGGCATCCTGTCGCCTGTCCTCAGAATCTAAGATTGGAGATGAAAAGCACACTGCACTGAATTGTTTGGTGTTGAACTGACCTCAAACTGTAGAAGAGAACACAGATACAGAATATCTATAGTTTGGCTTGCTTTGCAATAATTATAAATAAATTAAATCACGTAACTATGACTGGCTTAAAGGTAGGGGAAACAGTTGATAGGACCTTTGTATCATATGAAACAGTGACAATGTGATTAGCATTGCATAATATTGTTGAAGTATGTTAAGGCCAATGCTCAGCTTTAATTAAATAAACGCACACTGTTCCATTTTATCACAATGCTCTGCTCGCTGTATGGCTCTCCAAACATCTGTTAAAGTGACTGGAAGCTATTCACAAACCCAATACTAAGGTTGGGAGGGTCATATAAAGGAACTATTCAAGTGAAGTCATGATAGTATGATTATTGTAGAGGACATTTTTATTATTATAGGACCAATATTAGATAAACGATTGTGATTGGCCCAACTAAGGCCAGGTCTGCTCAAAATCTGACATGGTTGGGGAGGCAACACAGAACATAGACATGGTTGGGGAGGTAACACAGAACATAGACATGGTTGGGTAGCAACAAAGAACATAGACATGGTTGGGTAACATAGAACATAGGCAACATAGAACAGACGTATTGGGGCCAACAAATGGTTCATAACAATTGCATGAAGGGGGAGAAGGGAAACTATGGGACTAATTCATTAATTCAGTCATTCATTAAATGCTCTATGTATCTATATATCGATCTCTAAATATAGAGATCTTTATATATATCCATTATCTCAATTTTGGGGTTATCTAAATTGAGATTCTAGATCCTTTGACTATATAGATATATAGTCAAAGGATCTAGCATATAGTCAAAGGATCCAGTAATCCTATAAAAATTCTCCATGGTCACAAACGGGGCCAACTTCAACAGACCAGAGAGAGAGAGACAGAGAGAGAGAGAGTCTAACCAAACTGGCTTTCAGATATGTAACAGGCCTCCCCCCTCCCCACTGGGAAATTATGAGGTGATTGGTGGAAAAAGATGAGCTGGTTGGTAGAGGCAGGAGGATGAATAGGTGGTTAATTGACTTGCACCTGCACATGACAACAGAGGGAAACAAGACAGCAACATATACATAAAAAAATTTGCCAGTGCATTTGTCCACACAGAAGCCCTTATGTTCACTGTTCGCTTTTCTTCACCTTTGTGTTGTTATGATAAAGGGCTTATTCAAAGCAATTCAACATTTCAGTTTTTTCATGAGCAGTGAAAGAATCCTTCAAATACAGGCCCGCAAATCAGTGCTACTTAAAGTTGCAATGTATAACATTTACACAAAATCTTTGGTTAAAATTACCTGAACATATCTTTAGTTAATGCTAATCCATAGGGTTATCAATAAAATCACATTCTATAACTGAAATATTACTATATGCCAGGCTTGGAATTTCGTAATTTTAGGGGCAAATTTCTAAAATTTCTAAAAGTATTACTGTGTTTTTAATGAACAGTGTAGAATTTAGAGCCCGACCGATATAGAATTTTTAAGGCCGATACCGATACGAATATTTAGTGATTTAAAAATCCGATATGCCGATATATCGGCCGATATATATATATATATATATATATATATGTATAAAAAAAAAAATCCAGAAACGCGCAACAAAACAAACACATTTCCCTAACATTGGTTATTTGTAGTTTAAATCCTTTTCACTCTCAGCTAACACGTAACAACAGCAAAACTGGACATGGTAGTCATGAATTAAGTCATGCTTATCGACTTTAGAGAATTGATGCGGGGATGTTCTTTTAATTGTTATTCAAGCAATGTATGTCTCATGACAGTTGCCAACTTACCATGAACACACTTGCACACATGAACAACACCGATGATCTCCGTCGATCTCCATCATTCACTCTGCCTAACGCCCCGTGCCCACTACCTCCTTCAGTCAACGGAGGTGGGAAGGTGTTGCTGACTGATGGGGGAGTAGTCTTTGCAGAGGCATCCGTCAGCCAATCAAATCGCTTCGCCAGGTTCTTCACGCTACTTCCTGCTTGTTGCGATGCAAGATGACCCGCTTTCCCGCTTTCCAGTATCGTCAGAGCCCGAGTCGCGTCACAGTGCTTAAATTTGCAGACGCGATCTGATTGGATGACGGATCCGTCGCTGCCGAAAAAGTTGAACATTTTTCAACTTCTTGACTGAGCCGAAGGCTCCAACGGAACGGACGGATCCACAATGCATTGTGCGTCCGTCCCCATTAAAGTCAATGGGGATCACGCAACGGACGGAGGTAGTGGGCACGGGGCGTAACTCTGGCTGAATCAGCGGGTTTGGGCGTTAGAGCGCCCTCTGGTGGACCATTTATTTTATTTTTTTTTTTAATATTCATTTATCGGCCATTATAAATGCCGATACCGAATAGTTTGAAAAATGCCTAATATCGGCCGATAATATCGGCCTGCCGATATATCGGTCGGGCTCTAGAATTTATATCAAAACTATAGTTTTGTTAATTTGTAAAAATGTTTAGAAAAGGTCACATAGTGTGGGACCTGCTTCAAGACTCTGCCACAACCGAGGGGATCAAGAGTGGTTCTTATCGATACTACACTGTGTATTACATTGTGTATTCAGCACCAGGGCCGGCTTGATGGGCATCAAGGCCAGACAGACGGTCGTGGCCGCCGGTGAAATTCCTGTCCTGCTATATACTACTGTATATATACTTTAGAAATTAAAAATTCCCACTCACTCCAACCAACCAGCAAAGCTATGCTAATTGGTGTCACCCTGATGCCAAGCATCGGGGCCAGAACAGGGTTATTGAATATTTCTTATGAAAGTCTCCCGCCTAATAACGGTTGCGGCTGAATCGTAGACATTTCTACTTTCACAGTGTTCCTTGGATCCTTCAGGTTTTCCTACGTACCTTGCTCTGCCGTTCCCTAAAGAGCAGCCAGTCAGCATCAGCACTGAGTCCCTTGCTTTAGCCGAGTCCAGATTGAATGTATAAAATCATGGCTCGTCACTTACTTTTTTCCCCAAGAAGTACATGTGTTCCTAAGGAGGAGCACATGTTTTAGGGCTTTAGAGAACTTTGAAAACTCAATGAAAATGGATCAATATACAACAGCTATGGGCCCGTGCCTCGAATGCCTGCTTCCTTTTTCTCACATTTTTACAGCCCCTTCGTTGTGTTGTGACATTTTCATCTCCATTGCTTTCCTTGGGCCTCTCACTGCTACTTTTGCATTAGTTTAGAATGTGAACGCGCTTCTACTAACTTGGATGTGATTGGCCAGTTAGCCTGAACCCCCGAACATGCAAGCAGCATAATCTCACCCCTAATATCACTCTAAAGACTGACTCTGCCCCGAACCTTGTCCTCAACTATTTCCAGTGGAGTGCACCCCCGTACCTACATCACTAGGACCATGTGAGGTGTAACAGTAGGATTGTTTTATTTAAGTACTGTCGTACGGGGGACTGATTTAGAGGTTGCACCGCGCTCGCGGACCAGTTCAGATAACGTTACTAAGGCAGAGAATTGAGAGATGATGACGGCACTCATGCAATAAAGTTTAAGTAAGCAAGACTGCTTTAAATGTCCATTATAGTCCAGATAAAGACAGAACATAATGAAACGTGGTGGCAGTGGAATGCACGTCAAAAATTATCTGAATTATCTAGGAAAAGTGAAACTTTAGCTAGCTAGCAGCAGGCTAACGTTAGCCTTACAGAAGCCGGCAAGACAACTACCTGCAATTGCGTCCGAAAAAACAGCTAACTGAGTCATTGAAAAGTCGGAAGGAGGAGTTAACACTGTACATGGACCTTACCATGCCAGACGCCGAAGAGACCACAAAATTCAAGCTATGCAACTATCTCATCTGAGAAAAAGGCGGAGAACTTTAGACAACTTTGTTGAGTGCTAGCCCTTCAGTGAGGACCACAGTGAGTTTAATGACCCAGCAGTTTGATGAACACTGCAACCCAAAGGTAAACGAGACTGTGGAAAGGTACCGATTCTTCACAAGGGACCAAGGATCGGATGAAAACGTGGAAAGCTATTTAACAGACTTGAAAATGCTTGCTAGTAGTTGCAATTTTGGGGACATTAGAGATTCATTGATTAGAGATCGACTTGTGTGTGGTACAAATAGCTCAGCACGGAGAGAGAGATTAGTTAGGGAAGAGAAGCTGACTCTTGATACATGCCTGCACATTTGTAGAGCTACAGAGCTGTCAAGGAAGTATAGCAGAACAATTCAAGGACAGTGGAGGAGGTACATGCACTGAAACAGGCAGAAGAGAGACAAAAAGACAATGAGATACTGTGCATGTTTTGTGGTAGAACACACGAGAGGAATAAGAAAAAAGTGTAAGAAGTGTGGAAAGGAAAATCATTTTGCAGTTCAGTGCAGAAATTAAGAAAGTGCATGCAGTTACAGAGCACACTAGTGACAGTGAGTCTTATGAGGATGTCAACTGTATAACTGAAGTAAATAGAGAGGATGAAACTGTAAACCAGGTCAAAAGCCAAGCATGGCACGCTGTCGACAGAAGACGCACTGCACACGTGATTAACGCATAGAGGGAAGGACAGCTCAAGCACTGGAGAAGATGACCCATCTTCAGCTTGAAGTCAAGAGAGAGAGATGATTCATGTTTGTGTTTTCCCCGGCTGCGGAAAACAAATGAAAAGTTACACCCCAGAAACTTTCCATAGACTTCCATCGCGGTACAATGACCGATCTCTTGTAGACCAGTGGCTGATTGTTTTGAATATGGACATTGAGACGCCAATCGAGATGCTGATGCAGAAGGATCACCGTGTCTGCAGTGCTCATTTCGATAAGGACAACTTCATCAATTCCTAAAAGAGCTGCTGACCAAAAGAACCCAAAGAAAGTGTAATTGAAGAAGAATTATATTCCACGAGTGCAGCAAGTGGCTATGGATAGACTTGAGATAAAGTGGTTTGCTTATTTGTCGAGTTATATATGATTGTTCACAATTGATCGATTTTCAATGAAAAGGATAACAAAGACCCTGGGTTCAATTTTCGCCGGAACTACACTTTAAGGTCAGAAACCCCAGAAACAACAGGCTGTACAGAGTAGAGTTTCAAGTGGTTGACCAGAGTAGCAGAATCCCTTTACCGGGCAGAAAAGCCAACGAGGCAATGAAGTTGATAAAAGTACAATTCGAGAACATTCTGGCTGTAGACCGCATAATGAAGAAAGAGCCGAGCCCAGTGGCAAAGGGAGAAAGTGGCAAACACATGACCATGGACAAAATAAATGAAGAGTTTGAGGATGTGTTCACCGGAGATGGCTACATGGGGGGTGAATATAGAATAGAGATAGATGACAGAGTACCGCCAGTGAAACTGCAGCTATGATGACACCTCTACAAGTAGAACTCAAAGATCTAGAGAGAAGAGGGATGATCAGACCAGTGGAACGCAGCACTCACTGGATCAGTAGCATGGTCGCAGTGAGGAAACCTAATGGGGAGCTGAGGATCTGTATAGACCCAAATCCTCTGAATCGTGCACTAAAAATGAGTCACTATTCCACTCCAAACTATAGATAACATCCTGCTGGAGATGACAAAGGCAAAAGTATTCACAGTCTGCGACGTGAAGCAAGGTTTCTCGCGGGTCAAACTAGTAGGAGAGTCGAGCTACCTTACCACATTCGCCACCCCATTTGGTCGCTACCGTTGGCCAAGGATGCCGATGGGAATAAGCCCAGCACTGGAAGTGTTCCAAAGAAAGCTCGTGCAGGCCCTGGAGGGCTTCCCAGGAGTCTACATCATAGCAGATGATGTGTTAAAACTGGGTAGGAGCAAAACAAGAGGAGGCAGAAAAGTACCACGGCGAGAAAGTCAGACACATTCTCACCAGATGCAGAGAGGGCAACATCAAGCTGAACGTGAACAAATTCAAGATCAGACAAAGAGTGGTACCCTACATAGGTAATCTGCTCACGGCCGAGGGACTGAGGATTGACCTGGAGAAAGTACGGTCAATCAGAGAGTTGCAAAGGCCAACAGACGTGAAACGGGTACAGAGACTATTTGGGATGGTCAACTATCTTTCTCAGTTCTATGACCACCTTTCAAATGACTGAGATTCTGAGACAACTCACAAGCAAGGAGAACATGTGGGAATGGACGAACATCCAGGAAGGGGCGTTTCAATGACTGAAAGACAAAATCGCTATAGCACCAGTCCTACAGTACTACAACAAGGAATAGGATGGACACTTCAGTGTGATGCATCAGACATGGGACTGGGGGCCGCCCTGACACAGAAAGGTAAACCGGTAGCATTTGGTAGTAGTGCACTCACACCAACTGAAAAGGGCTATGCCCAAATAGAGAAAGAGTGTTTGGCCATAGTGTTTGGAATTCAAAGGTTCCATCAGTATACTTATGGTAGAGAGGTCACAGTACAAAGCGACCACAAGCCTCTAGAGAATATACACAGCAAGCCATTACTTAATGCACCTAAAAGACTGCAGAGAAGGCTACTCAGGCTGCAGCAGTATGATATTCGTGTGACCTATGTTCCAGGCAGGGATATGCTACTTGCTGACACGCTGAGTAGAGCATACTTACCATAGAGCACTAAGGGAGAGAGTGAGAGAGATATAGAGACTGTGAACGTAGTCAGCTACCTATCCATTGCAGCAGAGAGGTTGAGGGCCATCGGGGCTGCAACAAAAGATTACACAAAGTTACAGAGTGGGGCAAACAGAATACTGTCAGGGTGGCCCAAGAGAAAATAACTTACCAAGTGACATCAGGCACTACCACACTTTCCAAGATGAACTGAGTTTCCAGGACGGCATAGTGTTCCGAGGAGACAGAGCCTTGATACCTGACGCACTCAGCGGATCCACTCCTCTCACCTGGGAGTAGAAGGATGTCGGAGGCGAGCGAGGGAGTTTGTATACTGGCTTGGAATGAACGAGGAGATCAAGACCTTCATCTCCAAATGTGACATATGTAAGTCAGTGGACCCAAAGCAACAAAGAGAGACACTACACCCACATGACAGGGCAAGCAGACCCTGGGCCAAGGTAGGAACAGACCCTTTCTCCTTTCACAATAAAGACTATCTGATAACAGTAGATTATTATTATTATTATTATTATCTACTGTTAACACTAAGAGCAACACAGTGATCAAAGAACTCAAGGCCCGCTTTACCCGACAGGGGATTCCTGACATTGTTATCTCGGATAACGGACCCCAGTTTGCATCACAAGAGTTTCAGCACTTCAGGCAGAAGTGGGGCTTTGAACACAAGACATCGTCGCGGGGATACCGGCAGAGCAATGGGAAGGCGGAGTCAGCGGTGAGGACAGCCAAGTGCCTGATGCTGAAGGCTGCAGCAGCGAGACAGGATCTGTACTTGGCCATGCTGGATCATCGCAACACACCGAGCCAGGGTTTCAACACAAGCCCGGCACAAAGAATCCTAAGCAGGAGGGCCAGGACCCTGCTTCCCAAAAAGGACACTCTGTTGAAGCCAGAGGTAACACACAAAAAACAGGAACTGGAATACAACAGACAGAGACAGTTAAGTACTACAGCCGCACAGCAAATGACATGGACATTCTGAAACGAGGGGACAGTGTGAGAGTACGGCCCTATGACACACACAAGGGATGGAGACCAGCGAAAGTGGTCCAACAGGTGAGCCATAGATCATATGAGGTGGAGTTAGAGTCAGGAGGTGGCTGAGACGAAATCGTTGCCACCTTGGACACCATCTCACCACACTCACACCAACACATTCAACCTTTAAAGGTTGGGTATGGGATTTGCGAAACGCCAGCAGATTTTGAAAATACACAACTCAAATGGTCCTACCCCCTCACCTTCAACGCTGACTCTGACTCCGCCCATTCCAAGTACATGGACGCGCAATCATGCACGAGCGAACATGCGCGAGAGCGAGCCATTAGCTAGTTAGCTAGCTCCAGTAGCTACAGCAGGATAACAACAAACAGAAGCTTGCTCTGGGTCACAAGATTTGATTACGTGCAAGAAGTGGTCACGCGCGGGGGGAGTGCAGTACGACCGTTTGATTGACCTACTTAATGTCCAATGCCACTCGGTGGAAATCATTGGCTGGAGTTTTTCGAGCCCTGCCCGTTCCACAGATGATTGACTTGTTTAATTTTCATATCAGTACTTCTATCTCAGTGGCTGTAAGTGGGTTATGATCAGGATTTCAAGTAATTTTGCAAAAATGGCCAAAAAAGAGAATTCGATACCCAACCTTTAATGAATGTTTTTATATCTACATATAAGCTGGATTTCTTATTTTTAACTGAGACCTGGCTGGATTTAGGTAATATTGCCATCATGATTGGGCCAGCTCCCCCTAATTTTGCTTTTTTAGCATGCCACGGACTACAAAAATAGGAGGTGGAATAGCCACCCTTTGTAAAGCACCCCTACAATGCAAACAGACATTTTGGATATTTGTGTCCTTTGAATATTTAAGCGCAACTATGTTACCCTCAGACTCTCCTACTCATCATCTACAGACCCCCAAAAAACTCTGCTAGAATATTCATGCATGTATTCAGTGAACTGTTTTCTATTATCTGTCTTAAATATGACTGTCTTATACATAACTGGGGATTTTAACTTCCATGTGGACAATCCTGATAAAAGCTATGCCAAAGAACTACTGTCATTACTGGACACTTTTGGCCTCACACAACATGTACAAGAGCCCAACCACTCTTGTGGTCATACTCTAGATCTTGTCGTTTCAAGAGGCATAAACATCTCTGTGTCTGGACCTGGCCCTGTCGGATCACCATTGTGTCTTTTTCACTCTTTCCATGTGCCCACCAACTAGCAATAGACCCATACACAGTGCAAAGAATAATTATTGACAGCAATACAGGTGCTTTATTTCAACTAGCGTTGTCAATATCCACTAGTCAAGTACAAGGCTCTGTAAATTACTTAATGAATGATTGTAACTCTAGAATGGCTACTATTATGGATCATATAGCTACTGTTAAAACCAAAATACGTAAACATAAAGAGGTGTCCCCATGGATGAAAACCTATGGAGACACTTCAAGAGAGACTGCAGGAAACCTAAAGAGAGACTGCAGGAAAATAGAAAGGAAATAGCGAAAAACAAAACTCTTTGTAGATACAACTCTGAAATATATAAGGCAAGGTGGTCTTTCTTCTCAAATACTATCAATGCCCGGGTGATTTTCTCAGTATTTGAGAAATTAAGAAACCCCCCTTTGGAACTAGCTCCTGAGCTTGCCACAACCACCAAATGCAATGAGTTGCATCCTTTTTTAAGGGCAAGATTGACCAAATCCGACAGAATATTGCACTCCAGCCCCAAAAAAGCTACCTCAAATCTTCTAAAATGAGTGGAGCAACAAATGTCATGTCGGAATGTACCATCGTTGACAGAGCTACACTTGAAAAAGCGGTTCGAGGCCTCATCTCTTCCACCTGTGCGAATCATAGCACTGAAACAGCTCTTATTAAAGTTGTAAATGACATATGCCTAAACACTGACTCAGGGAAAATATCAGTCCCAGTACTACTGGATCTGAGTGTTGCTTTCGAACACTGTGTTGGATTCTCAGGTGCTGTCATTCATTGGCTCAAATCATATCTCGAGGACAGGAGCTTTTTTGTTGCCATTGGTGACTGTACCTCAACACCGACGTCTCTGACTTGTGGTGTTCCCCAGGGCACACCACTTGGGGCCACTGTTATTCATCCTGTACATGCTTCCACTTGGTCAAATTATGAAGAATAATAAAATGTCCTACTAATGCTGATGACACTTAGATTTACCTTGCTCTGTCATCAAATTACTACAGCCCCCTTGATTCCCTTTGTTATTGTATATAACTAATTAATAATTGGATGTCCCAGAATTTCCTTCAAATAAGCAAAGAAAAATTAAGTGATCGTATTTGGAAAAAGAAGACGCAAAGTCACTGCTATTCTTGATTCAAAGGGACTCAAGCTTTGAAGAACCTGGGTGTCCATATTGACAGCGATCTAAATTTTAACTGCCAAATGATTTGGTGGTCAAACCACCAAATCAGCATTTTGTCACCTTAGAAATATAGCTAAATGTAGGGATTTTATGTTAAAAGAAGATCTGGAAAAACTCACACATGCCTTTATCTCGCGCAGGCTTGACTACTGTATTGGGCTATTCAAAGGCCTCCCCAAAAAGCCATTAGGCAGATCCAATTCCCTGATTCAACTCCCTGAACATATGAAGAATGCCTGAAATGTTAAAAGTTTTAAAACCAAACCTAAGACCAAACTATACTCAACTGCCTTTGGCTAATTTCTGTTTTATGCCCTTTTAACTATTGATCTATTTACATATGTATATTTGTGTACACATTTAGTTTTGCACTTCTTTTTATGCTTTTATATCTAATGTTTTATATATAACTACAGTTTGCACTTCCTTTTATCTTTGTTAAGCACATTGAGTTGCCGTTCTGTGTATGAAATGGGGTATACCAAATAAACTTGACTTGACCTAATGATAGGCACAGGGCCGGGAAAGAAACAGAGAGGGCTGTCAGAAACGTTATGGTTATTTGACAGCCCACCGGCCCAAGATGCATCGCCCAAAGAGATTTGTCCCTGTTGGCCTGATGGCCAGCACCCCATGGTCTGTGGTCCAGGAGCTTTTGTCTGCCCTTCTGGACACCCATTTCCAAACAAAGCCTGAATTATTCATGCAATTCCATCAACATTCTTGTTTGTGGTAGAGCCACAAACAACAGTATGTTAAAACCTGTTCCCGGTTTTGACTTAAGACACTGGTTTGGATCTGCGCTCCAGTTCCTGGGTTTAACAGCGAAGGACACACAGGGGAAAGCAAGTAATGCATTGGCAGCTGTATCTAATGTTCAGGTCTATAAGTAGGCCTATATTTGACATCAAGCTTGACATTCCTGATTAGAATCAGAATGATGTTTTACCCTAAATGGGAATCAGACATAGTAGGGAGAAAACATAGCAGAAAGGGATTGAAATTAGCCTTCAATCAGGCAATGTTCCAAAACAATTGATTAATTTTACATTTGCTGCATATAATACGTGAACAAAGAAATAAACAAAGGAAAAGCTTTGGGTTAACCAAGGCCAAAATAAAAAAACAAAATCCCCTGACTTCTAGACAAAACCCATAGTCTAGTCTTAAACAAAAACACAATTCTAAACTTCTTTCTTCTTGCTGTCCATCATATTTGATGATGACGTTGCTCTACTTGAGCTGGGGTTTCGTTGATGCCACTTCATGTGGCAATTTCTTCTCTTCTACCCAGTGCCATTTCTGCAGATTTGTTTTACCATTGAACGGACAAGTGAAACAGAGGCCATAGAGATCCCCTTTAGACAGCAAGATTCAAAGTGACAAAGGAGAACTGTTTGCAAAAAGTTTTAGACATCCTCATAGACATCCTCACATAAAAAGCCACTCTACCTTCAGTTTGGTACAAATTGTACCATTATTAAAGATAACCAGATCCAGAACCTATTTCTGTAGCTTGGTTTCAGAAAACACGATTACATCAGTTTCAACTTTCTGAGATTCAGTGTTGTGTCGGTTGCCTGAGTGGTATCGGACTTGGCCTGAATTTTTTACAGAGCCAAACAGGTACTTTTGAAATCAGTGAGACCATATTGCGCATCCTAAAACCAGTTTAAATTCTGCCTTATGGGAAATTTCTATAAGTCTATGGATTGTTTTGAGGATGATTTGAAAATCTGAACGTTGGATATCGCCTCAAAAATTGTATACAGTGTACAATGCCAGTTAGAGAAATGTTTTCAACCAGGATTGGTTTAATTGCATGTTGAAAAAAACTATCTCGGAAAAAGGCTCAGACAGAAGAAAGAAAAAATATGGAGTGAATCTGTGAGAAGGGTGAAGTTTTAGAAGAAATGCCCTAGCCAGTCTTTTGGCAGGCCTGTATGTTTTTTGGTTTTTCATGGTTAAGCGTTTGGAGTGATACAATATGTTCATTTCATAGGTGTTAGGGATATTGGAGTGATATAAATGTTTTATGATACTTGGTCGACAATTTGTGACCTGCTCTATTTTTTAAATTAGACCTCCCTACTTCATCTTGTTCTTAAACAGAATCAGATTTCTGGTGCCTAACTGCCATAAAGCCATCGTATCTGAGAAGTGTTTACAGCTAATGATGCTTGATATAATATACTATTGGACGGATAACATAACATTAGAAAATGACCATGAAGGTCAGCAAAAGAAGATTGTTTTTTTGTTTGTTTAAACCCAGTCAAAGGTGTTGATGCAGTATTATGTCCTTGGATTGAAGGTTGCAAGTTTTGTTGACTGGTCTATTCAACAAACATTAAAGTGACTATCTTGCTGTTGGAGTGTTTTGCGTTAATTTTCTGTTTGCATTCCATGCCCATGGACTGAAAATGTAAATGAACTGTTAGTGAAGCAGACTTCATTTATATTTTATTTCACAACCCAATTCTTGAAATATGGAAGATTTGCCAATTCAAGTGTTAGTATGGAGAGAAAATAAATCACTGCCAGTCCCTGTACTCTCCAAAACTCATCCATCCTTAAAAAGCGAGGCTTGCTAAAACTTCACATGATATTTCTCTTGATGCTGAGTCAGAGCAACTAACCTAGATGAATGTTGCTCTAAAGATAGTGTCTACTTGACAATGTGTTTAAGGCCACGTTTATACGTAGCAGGGTATTTATAGAAACAAATATTTCCCCCCCTCCGTTTTCAAAAATAACATTGTGCACACAGCATCGTTTTCCAAAAAGTTGTCGTTTACATCAAAACGCATAAATACGCCGTCGAGCGCCATTATAACTATGCCGAACCTATGGGCGGCAGTGTAGTAGAGCTTAGATCGGGCCCAGAAAATCAAGCCCGACCCGGCCCGAGCCCATGCATGTTCTGTCCGAGCCCTGCCCGACCCGACACATTAACCGTAATTATGAGTCCGATTTCAACCCGACTTTTTTTTTTTAATACATATGTAACTTTGCACACATTTGTTACTAGGCCTACTCTGCTAAATATATATGTAAGGGATAATGTATAGAACGCCGGTCATTATCGGGAAAATAAGCCCCGACAGGGCGAACAGTACACCGACCGACGCGCAGCGAAGGTGTCTTGCTTCGCCCTGAAGGGGCGTATTTTCGACAATGACCGGCAACGTTCTATACATTATCCCGCTTATTACACGGCTACTTGCCAAAACGAAAAAATAACTTCACATGGTGTGTCTTTTTACAATTTATTCGTTACCAGCATTCTTAGTGTTGATCAGCAGAGAAATAATTTGTCCGCAAAGACGGTGACGTCGCTTAGCAACGGAAGACGCTGGGCTTGACTAGTCACCGGACTACTACCCATGCAAGTGAACGGAGCGTTCCACGGCATTGAGAAGACCCGTGTAATAAAGGCCTATAATATTTCTGTTTATGGCATAGATTTTTCCTCAGATTAGGCCAATAAACCAATGATAACTGTAAACATAGGGCGCTCATATGACGTTAAGCATTTCCTGGCGCATTATGTGACGCTTCAGAACCTAAAACCCAGTTTCTCCCCGTTGACACGACAACACGTAACCGGTGTTTTCAGAAATCTCCAATGATCGTTTTCTGTGACAAAAACTGCGTTTTCGTGTAAATGAGAGGCCAAACCACGTGGAAATATCTGCGTTTTCCCTTTGTGTAAACGGGGCCTAAGAGCACATTTAAAACAAAATAACTTCCCTAATGTACCTATAATCAAACAAAAGCTAGAGCTTTTTTCTTTTGAGTAGCTTCATTTTCAGCATCATTTGTCTAATCACTAAATGACTGTTTATATGATATTGTCTTTTGTTTCTACCCTTCTTTAGAGCCCACTGCTCTACTCTCAGGGATTCTCTTCTTGGAATCTTCTCTGTCTACAGGCCAGCTTGCATTCCTGAACCCTCCCTGTACAAATCATACACCATCTTTTCTGCCATGAAAGGCCTCTCCAGTAGCCAGAGCCATCATCACCTGGTCTCCTATGACCAGTCAGAAGCGCCGCTGGGTCATCACCACCATGACCGCAAGTTGTATTTGTTCAGCCAGATGGACATGTCAACACCCCTTCCCGTTCAGTTTCCCCACCCAGCCGAGATTCCGTACCATAATTCCCACCATACTTTGCAACATTGTGACAGCGGCAGCCTAATTCCATATGGAACCTACCCAAGGAGGTGCCTCTCAACTTCATCTTCTCACAACCCTGAGGTAAAAGATGAAGTGATGGCTGTGGTGCCATATGTAGGCCGAGGTGGAGGAGGTAAATGGAGTAAAAACCCAGCCAGGGCATCAACCAATTTGGAGCGGTCCGAGTGCCAGTCAGCATTTCCGAGGGATGGCTATCATACACTGCAGTACAAACATATGTCAGGACCCACTGTGGGAATCGGGTCTAACAGCAACAACAACGACAGCCCCGGAAGAATCCGTCATTTGGTCCATTCAGTCCAGAAACTTTTTACAAAGTCCCACTCATTGGAGGGCTCACACCAGTCAACATCCCCAAAAGGGGGAAATCATGGGAACATGAATGGGGGAGGGGGTGTTGGTTGCAGAGTTGTAAGGACGAGCCGAGAGAGGGAAAGTCCATCAGTGGGAGGACACCAACGGAAGCACAGTAAAAGTCATGAACGCTGCAGATCAGCAGAGCCCAAACATCGTAGCCACCATCAACACCACCACCAGCTCCATGGCTCAGCATCGGCACCTGGATCAGGGTACTGGAGCTCTGATGACAACCTAGAGCGGGACCTGTGCCTCTACAAACCCCTCCACCACCACCATCAACACCCCTCTCCGCCGTCACCCTCCCCCTCGCCAATGGTCATGACAATGGCATGCCATCCTAACAGCAACTCTGTCCTAAATTCCTCCCTTTCCAACTCCCAAACTCAGCAGTACTTCATGATAGACCATTATGGAAAGCTCAATGAGCATATACACCATGGCCATTCACACCATCTCAATGGTATGTTTAAATCCTCCATGAGAAACCATGATGGCAACCCAGTCGCTAACAGCAGCAGCAACAGTGGCATCGCAGAAGGAACACGCAGTGCCTTGCTCTCTTTGGGTCCTGCAGAAGCACCAGGGGTGAAGAAAGGTGCATGGTCATCAAGCCTAATGGTGAGCAGGACCCAAGGGTTTGACAACCGCAACATTTCCAGTCAGCCATGTACAGCCGGCGCAGGATCTGTTAACCTTAACCTAGATAGAACGCTAGTCGATTCAAATGGCGGTCAGCAACAGGACCCGACTTGCCATTTCCTACAGGTAACAATTGCATACTCCCTACACGCCCCTACTTGAAAACTACTTGGCTCACTCACTCACTTTTTCTTTCTCACATCTCCATTGTTCCTGTTCCCTCTCTAACAACCAACATTTGGATCTGGCCGTCCCCCCCACCCAACATGCGTCACTGCAGACGTCTTTGGTCTGCCTTCAACTCTGTTACCAGGCTCTCCTGTACTATTTCATCCACTTCGGTCTCAGAGGCTTCCTATTTCCCCTTCCGCCTTTTAAGTTTAGAGTGGAAGGCCATTAGGCCAAGATTGAAATGTTAAATTATATACATTATGCATAATATTAAATTAATAGTAACTTTTTGGACACCTACTTACTTCCAGTCTACAGGGGGAATAATAATAATAACAGGACACATGATAATAGTGTGCCTTGCTTTGCAACCACACTAATAAACTTGAATTCTTCAATGTTATCTTTTATGCTGTTCTCTGTCATTGTGAAGTGGTTAGAATTTACGTTGTGGTTCAATGTTGTATTTTGTTGTTATGCATTATTGTGATTATTGTTCATTATTGTAACAATACGGGTATGTCCCGTTGGTCTGGGGACAATTAAAAAAGCACCTTGGACACAATCGATGGTGTCTAGGACCAGTCAAACCCCTTGGTTAATGTTGCAGGCATGTCAAGCTCTTTACCTGAAATGCCAATATGGGGTTTAACGCTATCAGTTAAAGATATTCCTAGGAAATAACAGCACACTCCTGGAATAAAAGTTCTGAGATATCAGTGATAAGGAGACAGCAAGTACTACAACATGCCTTTGAAAGCTACATTCACTATATAATTGGTCCGGCAGAGTATTGATAAGGAATCATACATAACAGTCGAGCAATGGCGGCTGGTAATAACATTTGTGGGTGGGGGGGTAGTCATGGAGTGGGGGGTCAAGGGGTTCTCCCCCTGAACATTTTGAATTTGGTAGATTTGATTTCCTTTATTCTGGTGCATTTTGGGGATGGCCACTACCATTCAGGATTCCGATTCATGGCCTACACCCTGACTTGCAGGGCCTGGAAAAGCTTACACTGCAAAAAAAAAGAAGCTTACACTTACTTTATGGCCATTCCACCAGCCATTGCTATTTGACCCATGGTTGTTATTCAGATTTTGTCAAAATCATGATCAATTTTATTTTTATTTGTATAGCCCTTAATCACCATTACAATCTCCAAGGGCTTAACAGGCCAAATATTTATGACACCCCCCTTTACCCAATCCCCCACAAGGGCAAGAAAATCACTGTCCTATAGCGTCCAATTTTTGTGAGTTTCAAGGTCTATTTCAAATGCAGTTAGAGATCTGGGACAGTTGCTTCCTTTTGTTTATATGCAATAGGCCAAAATAACAATTGTATATGTAACTTACTTGCTCCTTTGAAGTAAAACATGCTTGGGGGGTTCAATAACTGAAAAGCGTGGAAAGTGCTTTTACCACTCTCTGATAGTTAGCTATCTATCTCTTCTCTGCAAGTAGTTGTGTTGCGGGAATGCTGCTGATGATGGTAGTCTATTTGATTGATTCGCTGAATTGTCCAATCATGTGGTGAAAAAAAATATGAAAAACAATGCCAATGGTGTGGGCGCACTCTGCTGCGACCTGAAGTCGAATATTCATACACCAATGAAAAGCTGTCTTTGCTTGATAGACAGCAAAAAATGTGGATACCGTCACCCTTGACTTGAAGGAGGGCTTTCTCTCGAATGAACAATAAAAAGCCTAGCCCAAAGAATTGACGTTCAAACGCATTTAAATGGTTGCTGGCAGTGGCAAGTACAGTCTATCATACAATTAAACAGGGATAAACACTATGTATTTTTGTTGATTTATTTTGTAATGGTTGATTCATAGTTGGCAGATATATTCACGTGAATATTTCACGGAGGGGCGGCGCCCTAGTGCCCTCTATTGACCCACCGCCACTGCAGTCGAGGGAAAAGCCCACACTGGTCCCAATGCAAGCACCGAACTAAATTATCCTGCTTTTTCAATTTGTTTAAAGCGCTTCAGGGAAGAGCTTGCACATCGTGGGCTTTATCCTTAAACCTTATCTATAACTTTAGTTAGCGTCTTACCTTAGAGCAAATGAGGAGACTTTTTATGTTGATCTTTAATGGAATTATCTCTTAGTAAGGTTTTCCACACCGTTTAATCTATATCCAACTTTTTTTGCTTTGGAAAAGCCAAAAAAATACGACAAACCCCTCTAAACGTCGATAATATCTGCTTTCAGACATGCAGGTTTCATGTGCAAACTGTATCGGTATGAACCTGTGTTTCAAATGCTTGAAAGATTGCTATTGTAGGGTGCAAGGCCGTTCTAAAGAGGGGCTTAGTTAAGGGTCAGTTCTGGGAAAGTAGTGTCTAAACATGTGCAAAGGTCCTCCAAAGGTCCTAGGTAAATGGGAGAAATAATTTGAACAATATAATCAAAGACAGACAATATTTGTGGAATAACATAACATTGACTTGAGACGGGGTCGAACATAGTGTGCGACCCACTCCACTGTTTTCCTATGGAGAAATGGATGGGAGGGGTCATGCGCCCAACCTCGCCGCATGTGGCCACGGAGGGGACCTTCGAAGTTTATATGATTTTAGCTTTCACTGCCTGGCAGCTTCCTAACAAAACACTGAGCAATCATCCGTAGACTACCCTTACCCGGGGATTCCACCGGACGCGTTACGGCAACGTTACGGCTGCGGCACGTCTTGGCCGCGACTTTGCCCTGCTTGCATTTCCACCGGGCGCGTTACGGCAGCGCAACGCTGCCTTGCGAGCCAGCCGTATTCCCGCGAGATCACGAGATCCCGCGATAATCCTAAACCTTATGTACTCAACTTCCACTCCCAAAACTACTGCAATTAAATGCCAGGCTTTGTCCTTTCTGACATTGTTCTTATAAAAAGGATGATTTGAGACCCTTTGATTGATTGACTGCTGACCTGGTGCCACCGGTCATGACGTAATAATGTTGGTGTTTTATTTATTGTGTTTTATTTTTAAAATTGAGTGGAATGCTCTATGGCTTTTACTTTTTCACTTCCTGCCCTGATCGATCTGCTCTGTTGAAATTGACGCTGTTCAGCAGCGGCTCGCAGCAAAAATAGGAATGCTACGGAATGATAGCGCTGCTGCGCGGCACGCCGCTTCTGGGACGCTGCTGAGACGTTCCGCAGCCGCGCCCGGTGGAAATGGTCTCATTGATTAGAGTGGAACCTATCTGCTGCGGTGACCGCGGCCAAGACGTGCCGCTGCCGTAACGTTGCCGTAACGCGTCCGGTGGAATCAGGCCGTTAGTCTATACAGTGATGGTCACTCCCAATTAAATCTACCTAAGCAACCTTGGGTACGGTCGACCAGGGGCGGACCGTGGGTCTTATTATAAGGCTTGTTTAAAAAAACGTATTTATCGTAAAAACAGACATTTCAGATGAAGAAAACAGTGTTAAAGGTTGGACTGAATGCAAAAGCTCCACTAATATTTTAGTTTATGATAGTCACAAGTGTGGGACTTTGCTAAGGAAATATATCGCTAGCTGTGGTATCAAACCTGGTGGCGCAATTGAAAAGTATCTTACAAAGACCACAGCTAAAAGGTGCCCAGATGAGAGGCTAAAGACGCAATAACCAAACTGTCTGAACTTCGTATGCATTTATATCAGCTCTCCTGCCTGACCCAACAATTGTTTATCGTGGAGCTAACAAATATTCTGAGGTCTTCACGGAACTGAGAACCCAGCTAGGGAAAGCAATGGAGCCGCTACCCTGGACATGTGGACGGATGAGGGCCGAAAAACCGCCACCTTTGAGTTACTTTGCACTACAGCAACATAAAGTATGAGCTCATTGAACGAGTGCTCTTTACATCTCAGTGGGACAGGTCCCTGCTTGAAACGGTATGCAGTATCAAGTCAGCCAGCATCAGTGCATTATGTAAATTCAGCCTCGATGAATTATTCTCAAAACTGGTGTACGTGACTGATGGGCTGAGATTATAGTAGCAGCTCTTCATACCGCTTCACGGCTGAACTGTATCTCACATATTTTGAATGCAGTCCTCTCCACCACACTCTCAAAACCATCTGATGAGGACATGTATGAGGAGGAATTTAATGACTTCAAGCAGAAAAGAAAAAAACACCCAAAGCCGTGTTTGCATTTGAATTCTCTGCACACAATGCTAGAGTCAGCTGTCAATATGAAGACATTCCTACACCTCTGGAAGAACAAGAGGAAGTAGCTTGCTTGACAAAGTTGCATTGGTTGCATTTCTGGAATGATTCAAAGGAAGCCACTAAAGTTTAATTGAAAAATTAATAGAGAGTTAATTAAACTTTTGTGTGGTATGAGCACATCAGACGCCACTCACAAGCTTCTTTAACCGATAATATGAATTGTGCTTCACTGAAGGTAAATTCGACCAATATTCCACAAATTGGACATTTTCCTGCATCTCAAACTCAAAAGTTTGAAGCTACTCTGACAACAGTGAAGTGACAAGCGTACTCAGCGAGACGCGGCGTTGTGAAAGGTGGGTGACAACCAAGTTGCATAATATACCTTTTTTCTGGCAGATAACATCTATTAATAACAATATATTCTTATTTCTGGGAATTTTCTTAACATTTCTTAATACAAATATTTGTTCATGTTTCTTATAGAACTAAAGGATAACCGTGGAAGTCCTGATTGACAGCATCCCCCACCTGAAAAGAGGGTTCAGGGGTTTGAGGGTTCGAGCCGCAAGCAAGAGAGACTTCTCGCGTGCTCGATTTGCAATTCAGGAGTGGAGGAGTCAGCTGAGGACTCTCCCTCAGCCATTTACCCCCAAATAAAGAACACTAACCCAAGAGAAAATGACTGACTTTTTCGTGCATTACTGCGATAAGCAGACAACCTTATATGCCAACTACAGCTGAGCGATTAACCAAATCTACATTGTAATGTAATAAAACTCATTTTTTGGCAAAAAAGGCTGCGATAAAAAGGTTCCGTTTGTAGGTTTGTTTTAATGTTAAATTATATAACCAATCAGCAGGTCCGACTCAGAATATATGGGATATTATATCAAAGGTTTACTCATGAAATTATTATTATTTACTCAAAAACAACAACTATTCTCGATTGATTGATTTTTTTATTGGATTTATTAGTTGACTTGCAAGATCGAAGACACCACAAATAAAATGTTCCTCCTACAATAACAGGCACAGTATGCAACATCATACAGCTTTGGATTAGATGCCATAATAATAATTCCACTGTATTCCCTCAAATATTTAACATTTTAAATGATTATAAATGAGAGGCCTACAGTGAGGTGTTCTAAGGGTCGTGATAATCACCCGCATACCCAAATAATTTAAACCTGTGCAAAGTCCGGTACACCGGAAAAGTTGGACCGGAAGGCAAGAGATATCTTCCGGCAACGTCTGACTGTAAACAATGATGTAATCTTAAAAGACAACACAGTTAGTTAGTCCATCAAACTAACTAGGGGAGAGGGATTTGCCAGTAACCTTTAATGAGATATGTATTTTTCCAGGGCTTCCCCAGAGGTATCCACATTGTGCTGTATACAAATGTGCTCTGGTTTATCAAAAAACAGTCTATGCTGTGAATGTGACAAATGCACAACATCTTTCTGTTGATAATACATACACATTATCAAGATCGGCCATGAAATTTTGCAATTATTTTTTATATCAGTGCATTAAATTAGGCTGAGATGTTCAATTAAATACAAACACTGTTATTGATAACCATACTTTGCAATTGGCTGATCAAGCTAAATATACCATTTCAGTGGGGCAGTTTATCCTGACTAATTTAAATATACAAAAAAGGCTCCCGGCTTGTTTCCCACTTTGCCTGCCAATCACAGGTGCGTGAAATGCAACATTAATCAATGTCTGGGAAACATGTGAGGGGAGTGTACATTTTCTTGTTTTGTCAAAAGATTTGCTAGATTTGTATCTTTGCAAATCTAAATCGTATCTTCAGCAGCTTTTACATAATCAGTGGGTTATCCGGTTTAGATTTAGATTAGAATACAATTTAATATGAATCTGAAGAGTTTATTTTTACGATTTTTTTACGAAGATTCAACCGTATCTTTAGCATTTGCCCGCTGAGTAATGAAATTATTTGCTGTTAAGCGTCTTAGAGTACCATATTAAGCGCTATATAAATTTCATTTATTATCCATTTCATAAATAAAGAAATCCAAAAATATCGTACGGTCATTTTGGAACATAAAATTGCTATTTTGGGAGTAATGGAGGGAACTCCTTGTATGAAATCATAATGTTTGTGCTTGTGCAACTCAGGAGAGAAGGCTTCATGGATATGCAATTGTTGGCAGTCATGAGTATGTCCTGAAAGAGAACAAACATCAAACAAAGTCAAAATGATCATTGAAATATCTATTCTGACATGGAAAGTCAGATTTAAAGTCTCCATGCATCTTACATTACAGTATCTTTTCGCAATTGTCGTTGCTCAATTGTTTTTTTCAAAGCTATTTTCTTGGTCAGGTCAGGTCACTATTGGATTTTTTTTCTCGCCTCACTTAATGAAGGTTAAACAAATAACTTGGGTCACTGTAGAAAGCCCTATTCTTAGTGAGAGCAAGGGAAGGCTTGTCGTTGTAAGCTTTGTCTCCACTCATGGTGAGAATATCAAGTACTTCAAAGCTCTGAATTTGTTCTGTGTCGTGACAGAGACGGTCCCATGTGGGGTTAGGGACATATCTATGGAGACCCGGGATAGTACATCAGTTCATCTTACTTTCTGTTCTATTCCTTTGCCCCGAAGGTGCCACAGGATGAATGGAGCCCGTTCTCCCCGATGGGTGAAGAGGATGATATACCCTGCAGGCGGATGCGGAGTGGCAGCTATGTAAAGGCCATGGCTGACGACAGTTGTGATGACAGTGGAGACTCGGATGGAAGCCCAAAGCTGTCCCCCAAGATGCAGGCACGTCGGGCAAGCTATCTGAAAGCCACGCAACCCTCGCTTACGGAGATGACCACACTACAGTAAGACGCCCCAACCCTCCTTATTCTGTTGATTCTCTTTTCTCTTCTTTCTTTTTCTCTCTTTTCTCTTTTCATCTAAATATTCTTCCTTTAGTGTTTTTTTTGTTGCTGTCAACATTAACCATTCCTAAAGGTCAGTCAGAATATTCAATGAAAATTGAATTGGAGATAACCAACCCGCAAAAAACAAGCCTACTCTCCCTCCCTCCCTACGCCTCTCAGACATGGAGAAGATGACATTGTGTTGAAATGTCATCGACAGGCAATAAGGATTCCCTGAACTAATCAGGGAATAGATGCCCTGATTGAGTGAAATGCCCGACTCCTTTCTGACTCCTCTCCAATGGACTGCTCTCACATTAGAGCGCTCAAATCTTACCTACAGCCCCTTGAATGTGTCAATTTGAAGATTAACTTTAGTTTACCCTACCTCATTGTACTTTCATCATTTTACATACTTAGTGATAATTGGATTAACCCTAACCCTAGATCTAACCCTTTGATATGTATTAGTGAAAAATACAAATAAAAATTATTTTTATTTGGGCACCAGTTGTGCCCTAACCCTTACAACCAGGTGTGATGTTGATTAGCCATTTCAAATCTACCCATTAGTGACATCACAAGGGGGAATGTCAACCTAAGCAGTGGCGAGCAAAGAAAATTCACCCTCTGAACTATAGTTTACTGATTATCAATACTGCCTATCAGACGCATCACATTTCTACACAATTGACTCCCTTAAGTCGTTTCACTCACTCTTGCTGCTTCTGTCTGATGGACCAGAGGTCCTGAAATCACACTCTCGAAATGTGATTTTAAACTTTAAGTATAATGAGTATGAAAATAAAAGGTTAACCATGTTCTTAAATTAGACATCTTCATTTCTTTCAGAATTTCAACTGAGCACTCACCAAAGCTGCAGATTCGGAGCCACAGCTACTTGCGGGCAGTGAGTGAGGTTTCAATCAACAGAAGTGTAGACACTCTGGATCCCAAAACCCTCCTCAACCCTAAAATGCTGCTGTCGTCGCCACAATATCGCTCACGCAATGAAAGCTACATGAGAGCCATGAGCACCATCAGTCAGGTTGGTTTCAAATATTTGCACTGCCATGCCTTACAGTAATGGAATGTAATCTTTGAAGTGTGGTATTATGTGGGGCATAAGATGTGAGGGCTGTTTTGTTTATTCTATGTTATTATTCTTTTATGACAGTGAATAGAAATACTGGGAAGTGGGTTGAAGAAGAGAGGAAATGACATAGCATAACACCAAAGTTTGGGGATACAAGGTGCATTGCCCACATTGCTAGTGTTGCATTCACAAACCTTAGATTGACAAGCCAGATGGAGTCCGCTAACTAATCATAGTAGATATGCCCTGAACTGGTCAGGACTAAAGGAGCCAGAAGCGGCAAAAATACATTTTGCGGCATACAGATTAAAAAAACAACAGTTTTCGATGTTATCTACTAAGTGATTTAACATCAGTGCCTATCATTACCTCAGCAATGGGGTAGTAGGCAGAGGTGTCAAGTAACTAAGTACAAATACTTTGTTACCTTACTTAAGTAGAAATTTTGGGTATCTATACTTTACTGGAGTAACTATTTTTCAGCCTACTTTTTACTTCTACTTCTTACATTTTCACGCACTTATCTGTACTTTCTACTCCTTACTTTTTAAAAATGGCCTCGTTATTCCTATTTAATTTCGGCTTGTTTTTATTCCGCCGGCGTTCAAAGAAAAACCTATCCAGATAATTCGCGCCATCAGATAGAGTGAATTTGATTGGTTGGATGAGAATAGAAACATATACCATTCTGACACCCTATTGGTTTATATGCGATACATGGCACATGCGCATGACCAGAGGCCGTCTACATTCAGTACACATATATGGTTCTTTAATGTATTTGCATTGTACTAATATGCGTTCATTTTCAATTTGTCTGAAACAGGTGCATCCCAATTTTTTCAACATTAATATTATAGTCATTAGATGGCCTTTAGAAAAATGTTTTTGGGGGGAAGTGGGGCAGTGTGCTATAGAGGTGTGCTGTGTGTGTCACCAATTCACAGATGGGATAAATGCAGAGACCAAATTCTTTGTATGTGTGAGCATACTTGGCAAAAAAAGCTGATTGTAATTCTATAGGCCCCTGTGGCACGGCCTACGCTTTTGTCCTTAATGGCATTTTTTTTCCCCCGCACTACTTTTACTTTAATACTTTAAGTAGTTTTGAAACCAGTACTTTTATACTTTTATTTAAGTAAAAAGCTTGAGTTGATACTTCAACTTCTACAGAAGTATTTTTAAACGCTAGTATCTATACTTCTACTTGAGTAATGAATGTGAATACTTTTGACACCTCTGGTAGTAGGGGCCTACTGTACCTACTGTAGGAGGTTTACACCACTTTGAACTAGCCCAACTTAAGGAAGACTGCTAGTTGTAACTTACTGAACATTTCGTTCTCTTCAAACAGTATGCAGGCATAAACTCTAAAAACGTTAGGCATAAGTAGTTTTTTTTTTATGTGTGCGATGCGATGCCCCATCAAGTTTTTTGTTAAATGCTCAATGGATTTGAATGTGATTTTAACAGACTTGCCCCCTTGGCACGAATCGCAGCGGTGTCCTTTGGTCCTTATATTAAACACAGAATGTGACGAGCAGCATGGGAATGACGGGAGCCCAGGTTAAAGCAGTTTGCAACTCTCACACCCCAAACACTCCACGACTCCGAGAGTAAACATTGAGCACCTCAGTGACGTGTCGATTTTCGCGAACTTCACTGTCACCGAGGTGTAGTTTATTAAATCAATCATAATATCAAACAAAGGATCCAGGAGGGTGCTACAGCTCCAAATAGCGATGCTCTGAACCCTCCCAGGATCCTTTGCAGCACTCAGAAAACGGCGACCACACCCACAGGTGCCACACCCACGGCTACCCCACTACATAAAAAGATCATGTGTAGTTTAGAAAACCTGAAAATCCCCCCAAAACGTATTTTACATATTTATTGTCTATAAGCAATTGGATCATTAGATTCAAGGTCTTGGAGGTTGTAAATGTCATCTAAGGCCCTGACACACACAATTGTCTGTGGTATTTAAGCCAATTCAGCATGTTGAATGTGTTTTGTTCTTAAAGCCCAGATTTTATAATTTTTTGTAGTCATTTTATTTCTGCTTTAGAAATTGTTTACATATATTGCTCCATTTTTTTCTCAGATACATTGTTTATGAAAATCTAAACTTGTCTGTGAAACCTTGTTATTAAAGCGTCGAACAACGCAAATTTGTATTTTAATTGTAAGTATGTAATTTAGGGGGTTACCAATTAGGATAATAATTTATTAACTTATTCCAAATGCAAATAATCTTTGGCAATGTAATTTACTAGTAGCATTCTTATTTTAGATATATGCAGGACCTTTAGCAAGTAGTTTAATAAAAAACAAACCAAAAACCAAAAATATATATAAATATCAGCGATCTTATAGTATAAAATTGTTGTAGTGAAGATGACTGGACATACCGAAACCAAAGAAATATCAATGCAACCCATTATTATTCATTAAATGCAGTCGCTCAAGTGATGATGCCAACATGGCGTATGATGCAATTCTGTTAAAGATATTAGGGCCCGACCGATATTGATTTTTGAGTGCCGATGCCGATTATTTTCCGAGAAAAATTACGATTACGACTTAATCAGCCGATTAAAAACAAAACAAAAAAAAGCATATAAAACGTAGTTTTTGATACCTTAAATATACTTTAAACACTTTTGACGAATATGTGAATTGAATGCAGAACCTTTGAGTGTTTTAGAATACATTTACAGTCAAAAATGAGTGTAATGTAAAATAAATAAATAACTCCCAATGTGCTGCGCTCGTGAGCAGTGACTAACACATGCGCGCTGAGCAGTATGGTCTCACCGTTAGAGTCTACAGTATAACAAATTAACATGGCCTGGGACCTAAAGATATAATACTAAGCTGGATACTAAGCGCAATAACATTTCTAAAAAAAAAAAAAAAAAAAAAAAAAAAAATCGGTTGTAATCTGCGTCTTTTTGGCAGATGGTGATTATTTTCAAAAAGGCTATAATCGGCCGATTAAATCGGCAGGCCGATGAATCAGTCGGGCCCTAAAAGATATTATCGATATCGGTCGCCGGTATCAACCGACAAATGTGTCAAAGGCAGTTCAATAGTGCAGACCTTTCCATTTTTAAATGAGGGGTTAATCCGTTTCCCTCAGGTTTCCACCAGTCTTCAGCCATTTAGCCTTAATCAGCCCTTGAATATAGCAGCTCCACCATTCAAGTCAAGAATCCCTCCCAAGTCAGTATCCTCGATGGATCATCCTTTGAATAGAGTTTGAAGAGTTTGCGAGTTTGCTTTACCAATGATGTAATTAATATTGAGAAATATTTCCCTTATTCGCGTATGTCTTTATAAAAACTTTTATAAAAACACAAATTTTCCCTTTAATACCCCAGGGAAATACATGAACGCCTCGACATGATTCAATTGGTAGTGATTTTCACCTCGGAAGCAATGGAAAAACGCCATCTCTTGTTCGCTTGTTTAGAACTGAAAATTTGGTTGCGATGACAACGTGACGTTTTCACTTTAGTACTCTATTGGTTCACAGTGCCTTGAACTCTGCATCTTTGGAAACCAGAGTTATTTCTTTGCTTTTTTTGTGGGGTCAGAGAAGGGGATGAGTAGAAGACAGAGTTGAACACTGCTGCTGCCACTATAAATACCTTGTCATGCCATTTGGTCTCACCCAATGCCCCATGGTTTTCCATGCCCTCTTCAGCAACATCCTCCCTAGATGCTGAACCAGTTTTATTTATTAGGATGATTAAATCCTGATTTTTTCCCCAGTTCCTCCCATGCCAATCACGTCCCTACGTTTCTCCAGCGCCTCCTGGAGATTCCACTCTGTTTAGGCAGAGAAGTTTGTTTAACCAGTCCACCGCGTCATCCAGTTGGCCACATTCTCTCAGTACACAACATTTAGTTGGATCCTGCAACAAGAACCAGGAACAACTGGTGTAACCACAGAGCAAAGGACTCAAATGTATGACTCAGAGGCAAAAGGTCTGGATAATAAGAATAGTCAAGAAATCGAGCGAGCATCTCAAAGAAATGCTGGGATGCTTGATGCAAGGAACAAAGATGAACTTGCACAGAGGGAGGAAAACGGGCTGACTAATACACTAGGGAACAATAACGAGGGAGAGCTGAAATACTCGAGGTGAGGGAGGACAATCACAGAGGCGGGAAGCATAGGGGCAGGGAGTGACGTAGTCTGGAACAAATGGAGATGTGAGTAAGACAGGCTAAAAAAGGAAACAATGTGAACATGAATGAAACAATGAACCCATAATTCGATGAACAGGGCGAGACGTGACATTGCTAAGGTGAAGGCGTGTTGGATTGGCCCTCAAACAACAATGAGAAGTTTTAGCATTTTCTCAGCTTTGCCAATTTGTAATTACTCAAAGTCGTCCGTAATTACTGTGCCCTTGTTGCTCACCTCATCTTGGGCGTCATTCCCCTGGTGACCTGTGGCTGAGGGGGTGCTCCGGAGATCAGGCAGAAGTTCACTACACATCAAATTAGTAACAAAATCTGCCGCTGCCCGAGTTTTAACAAAGACCAAAAAACATATTACACAAATTCTTAAATCGTTACATTGGCTCCCTGTATGTCAGAGAATTGATTTTCAACTCCTGCTGCTCACCTATACATAAATAAGTGATATGCTTCCACTACATAAGCCTTCTAGACCACTAAGATTTTGTGAGACAAATCTGTTAATTATCCCCAGAGTAAACATGAAACATGGGAAAGCAGGATTTAGTTACTATACAACAAATAGCTGGAATAAACTCCCTGAAGATTTAAGACTAGCCCCAACTCTGACCACTTTTAAAGGAAGACTACAGACTTTTATGTTTGCTTTAGCTTTCTGCTAAATCTTAAATACATTGCTGTCACAGCGGGGAAGGATGCAATATAAATGAGCGGGCCAGAGTAGGGTTCACCATGAACAAACAATGTGTTATTTCGTATTCCCAGAACAAATGATTAACAAAAACCACTAATGCACAAAACGTCTGCACCAAATAAAAACAGAGAATACGAGCACAACCAAACTAAATGCGCTACGGTAGCCGTCCGCCTTCGGACAAAGGCACAGGACAAACTAGCCGTCAGGTGGGTGTGGCCCTGCTGCCTCCCCCCGGTGGGCAGAGCGGAGGATTCTTTAACGGCTGCAGGGCGCCCATGCACCGGTGCCCAATCAGCCACGCCCACACCCCTGATTGAAGCAAGAACATCACAGGCATTAGGACAGACGAAGGCATTAGGACAAACAATCCACTTTTCATTTTTACTTTGCCTTTATTTCATGCATATATTTTATTGTATTACCTAACTTTACCTTTATTATCGTTTACTTAATTATATTGTAAGATAATGTTTCTGTGTGAAGCACTTTGAGTCTGACTCGTGTATGAAAAGTGCTGGAGCCTTCCGCTCCAGTCCTGACTACACCGACCCAGCCACTCAGTTTGTGATGGAGGTCAAGGCTTCATACGTCACATCGTGACCGTTACTATCTCAACACTGCTCCAAGGACCAAAAACCTTCATATTAATCAGGGGGTGTACACTTATAATGTTGTGACTGCAACAATAAAACAGAACCTATGATTTTGTTCTGCTTGCCTTGGAGGGAGGAGAACATAGCAGCTTTTTCAGTTACCTGGCAGTTATTCGGCAAAATAAACCTGTCTGCTTGGACACATCATCAAATTTTTTGCGTTTCGGTTTTTGTTAGGGTTCGATAGCTGCTGGCCCCAAGAGCAGAACACAGAGACAGGACTGGAGTCTGGGTAATGAACAGGTTTTACCAGGACTGAGGCCCCGTCCACACGGACGAAAACTATCTTTTCCCCTCCGTTTTCCTGTGATGCGTTTCAGGAATATCTCCGTAAAGACAGACTCATTCACTCAACGCATCGAACTGTAGAAACGCTGTAGTAAATACTCAAGGCGCTGGTTCTACACCAAAGGGCATCCAGCCTGCGCGCTTTATAAAAACATTCAGTCGAGGAGGAGATTAAACCTTTTTAAATTGAGCAGAATTACTTTTACTACTATTACAGTTACTAATACTATTTACCAAGGGGCTGTATTTAAAGCTACAAAAATAACACAAATTAAAGCTGCAAGCAGCATTTTATGGGTGCCAAGCCTAAAGCCGACCAATAAGACCCTGTCAGACCATTAAGACCCTAAGAGACTATTAAGACCCTGACGCAGACCAATAAGACCCTGTCAGACCATTAAGACCCTGACACACCATTAAGATCCTGACGTAGCCAATTAAGACCGTTTTTGTTTGCATACGGTTGACAATAAACTGGAATAGCCATAGCTTGGATATGTTGATGAGCGAACAAAATGTCATGACCGTACCTCAAAAGGCTGGGGAGTTATGATTCATTAAAGTTTTCAATTGATTGCTTTAGCGCCCCATATATTCCAATTTTGAAGTTTGGTGATTATTGACTCAAGTTAACCCCGCCTTTAGTCACCTATCATTGATTGGGCTAATTTGGACGTCCAGCCGCCATTTTGTTACTGGTTCTGGATTTCCTTGGAACATTTGCTGAACATGAGGAAGTCTGCATTTTCAGTTCATTGATATAGCTCCCTATAGCCCGATATGGATACAATTTGGAGAGGTTCATCTTGACCCATGTGACTGCACCAAGTTTGATGAGGATTGGTGTAAGTTAACCTAGTCTTTTGGCATTAGGTTCATTTTGAGCCTCTGGCAGCCATGTTGCTTGTCGATCAACGTCATTTTACTGAACTTTGGCCCGAACAGCCAGTAAGTTGGGGCCGCTCAAATCAAACATTCCGTCTATTAACTATGGTGATTTTAATCACAGGCAACGCCCATTTCGATGCCATGCCCCAATTTAAAATATGTTGATTCTATCTTTTGTGCTGGACTCAGGATCATAGGAGTCCATTTTTAATGGTGAAAAAAGCATTTAAGTCTTTACATGTTTTAAACCACACCCTTTTTAGAAGTCAATGGATCCTGGGTGCTTCAATCTTTATTGTACAGAGTTCCCTTTATGTCAGATTGAAGACATTGGTCCTAAGATGTTATTTGCTAAAGGATTTTGGTGAAGAAAAATATACCATCCAAATAAAGTCAAAGGTTCTTGAGGCAAATTTGTTAAACATGAGGATATGCATGTGTGAACAAAGTTTCATGACTCAACAAAGCAGTTATGAGATATGTTTGTTCAAAGTTTGCATTTTTGTACTGTTGCTATAGCACCACCTTTGGGCCAATCAGTGCAATATTTTCTCGCTGTTAATCTTGAGTCAGCCTCTACAGCCTCTAAAAAATGTAATAAAAAATTCCACGCAACTGTAACATCACCCAGCTGGTGGGGGGGCGATGACATCATCGTTTGCGTTCCAGGCGTCCGCACTAATCCTTTTTATTTTAATCCACCCTGGGACCTGGTTTCAGAAAAGTTTGTTTTTCGGGCACCAGATTTTTTTTTTCATGAAGAAACAACGGTATTCCCTAATGGTCAGAATCTGAGTGTGCCGTATTTTGTATGGGAACCTGGCGTTGGCACTGGAGTCGGCACATTAACCTCTTAATCCCAAGATGCGTGGGCAGAATAACAGCCACTACGAGCCAGTCGCACATTGGGCCCTATCTTGCATCCGGCGCAATTTATTTAATCACTGGCGCATGTGTCGTTGCTAGTTTGCAACTGGCACAGAGCGTTCTTTTCCCTCCTGCGCCACGCGTCGGTAAATTAGGGAATGATCTTGCGCCCCAAGGGGCGGTTCGGCGAAAGGAGGTTGCGTGTTGCGCCACAAACCAGGAAATACCTGGTTTAAAGTCAGTGGCGCGTTGTTCAGATGCTTTTTTAGGGCGCATGCATAAGGTTGCTTGTGCACCTTCGCATACACTTTGCTTCTCTCATCTACCTAGCCACACATTCTTGGTAAATTATTTGGGAAAGAACAGCTGACACAGCGTTAATAAGTTGTACTTTTAAATCAATGCATCTGCAAACACCGTAGAGAAAACACATATTTTCTTGACACAGACATCGTGTGCATGGCCATAACTTTTAGGATTGATGAGTATTTGATTGTGAGAAAACATTGTGTTAAAAAGAATGAATTAATGAGGGCGCGCGACGCGCGTGTGTGCGTCCATCTGTTTAAACACACACAAACTAAACACGTAACGCATAATACAGTCCATGGCAATGTATATTAAGGGGGGGACACGTGCATATTATCAACACAAGTCGATAACGATAATGCATACAATACTGATAAGAAATTATGTTTATAATGTATTGCGTATATCATTAAATAGAACCACAGTTACCGCATATCTTATGTTATATCATATACGTTTTCTTTGCCAAAATTTATTTGAGGAATCAGTATTTCTGAAGTTGTGGAAGAAAACCTTATTCCATGTGTGAATTAGGCCATATTATTTGTCCATAAACTGAGCCATTTGAAGTTTGAAATTCATGTGCAACTGTCTCAGATTCATGTGAAATTCATGTGCGCTGTCAAAATATCAACTCGTCAGATTAAAATGCGCTCATGGCTCTTAAAGGGGATGGGAGCTGGCACTCTCATTGGTTTATTGCATGTTACGCCCAAACCACACCTACGGGTAATTAGGCTACTTCAGACCAACCCTTGATAGATATGTGCCGGGCGCAAGAGTCATTTTTCGCGCCGGTAAACTAGCGACATCGCCGTAGAACCGCACACAAAGCTACTTGCGCTTGGTGCTTCTCACTTGCGTTTCAGACCGTTAAAATAGGGCCCATTGAGCTTTCCCCAAACATGCCGTCTGTAGCTTTAATGCAAATGAGGAGGAGGGTGGGGGTGTGGCCCTGAGCAGCTTGCGGCCACAGTACCATGCGCTCTGTCTACAGTGGATGTATCGCAATGGCGAGGCCCACACAGTCTTTGGCTGTGTTCTGTAAATATTCTAGAACACTCCGGGTGCTCCGACGGGAGTCCTGGAGCTCTATATCTAAATAATATCATATTATACATAGATATCTATATCATGGCCAAAAGCTGTGTGCGCCTCCAGACGATATTATGAATCTCCAACGACTGCGTCAGGTTCTACGACGTCTCTGGTGCTTCCACTTCCATGTCAATCCAAAGTAGACTGAAACGCAACATGGAGGAGAAAAGGATGGTTGACCGCGATTGTCTCCTGCCAGAGCCTCGCTGCCCGCTACAGAGGGACGACCACCTCGGCAGGGGGCAGCAGGCAGTGGGCAGCGCCGAGGCACCACCACCTCACCACCATGTGGCATTCGCACGGTTGTAGCTGATTGGGCAAGGGGGGGTAACATTTCTCCGTATGACGACATAACGGGAAAAATTCCAAAGCGGCGCGTCTGAGCTTTGTTTTTTCAAAGGCAGAGCAGGATAGCTAGTGCTCGTTTTATACCTAACACAATTTCTAGCTACTGGGGGACCATAGGCAGTCTAGGGGAACTCATATATATTATTACTCATATTAATAGGGCTTTGATATTGTGACATCACATTGCAATGACCGCAATCATTTAGGAAGTACGTGAGCATAGCAATGTTATTGGTAGTAATGGTGGTTGGGTCATTGTGTTGCCATTTCACATTTGAGTTTAAATGAGTATCATATATGAATGCATTTTTTTTTTTTATTATTATTTGTATTATTGTATTATATTATTTGTGTATTATTTCCCAACCCTTTGCAACCCTCATGACGCCCAGGTCAGTGAGCTGGAGGTGAATGGGCAGATCGAGCAGGTATGTGAACAGGTCTTCAGGGAGATGCAGTCCCAGGCTGTCGAGGCCATGCCCATGGAGTCACTGGAGTCCTTGCCCATTCCGGGCAGTTTCCGGATGCGCAGCCACAGCTACGTGCGGGCCATGGATCAGGGCTGCTCCCGGGATGAGGAAGAGGAGGACGAGGGCAGTCGTTCTCTTCTACTACTTCCTGCCTCACCACCACGCACCACTGCCACTACAGTCAGGACCATCCAGAGCAGCACAGGTTGGTTGTTGGAAAACGTATCGCTACGTCTAATGCAGCGTTCACACTGCATCCTTCCGTTGACAGATCTCATTGACTTTGAATGGGCCGCTCTCAATGTATTCTGGGTCCGTCTGTTCTGCCGGCTCCGTTGCCTGCGTCAAAAAGTTGAGAAATGTTTAACTTTTCAACGGATCCGTCGGCCAATCAGATCGCATCCCCCATGCGTCAGACACGCCCTCTGTCATCCGTCGACGGACGTGTGCAGTGTGAATGTGGCGTTACCAGACATCATCAACCCTTTCTCAAATGAAACGGAATAACGTGATAGTACAGTTCTAACAAGTGCAGATTTGATTCCAATGAATATGAGTTTGCAGTAATTTACACATTTTGTATGTGATCAATTTCCCTTGATGATTTTATATTTGTATATGTGCTAGCTATCTTTCTTGTGTACGGGGATTGGGTTAACCTAGCAATTGTAAGTGCTTGGCACTTGTTTCTGGGAATATCTTTCTGCTTCTCCGACCAATGTACTTATTGCAAGTCGCTTTTGATAAAAGCGCCTGCTAAATGTAAACAAATATGTTGGTTATGGTTTAAGGCTCTCTCATCCTGATGGAGAAACGGTTATCAATCAACTATATTTAAATATTGAGAATTATAGCTCAACTCATCAGAATGATAGCCCTGGCTGAAACGCGCCACTACAGGCACACTGACATGTTGGTATGGAAACAAGACATTCAGTAGGTTGAAGTTGTTAATGGCAAATAACAGCTAAAACAAGTGAATAAAAAAACTGCAAACAGGATATTGGAGCTTCCTGTTTATTTGCCAGGTCGGACAGAAACGAGGTGACCAAGGCTTTCGTTGTGAATAATAGTATTACATTCACAGTAAATAAGGATAACATATGAATCACATTGTCCCTACAGATTAAATGTATTCATAAATACGTGATTCATAAGCCATGTGCCAGCTTTGAGCATGCTATTTTGGTTTTCGTAGGAACCAGAGGAAATCCTGTTGGTCTTCTCTGATTATTAAATATCTGCTCTCTTCCTCAAATTCTTTCAAGTTTCATCATGTATTACCACCTACAAGAAAACGCCTCCTCCAGTGCCACCCAGAACTTCAACATGTTCAGTGACCTCCAAACCCTACATCTCCATTACAGCTCAGAGCAGCACAGAGTCAGCACAGGTAAAGCATACAATTTATGTGTATCATAAGTTTCTGACACAATCATTAATGTAACGATTGACACCACACATAAAACATTAAAAACATTGTACAGGTGTTACCATCATTTATGAATGCTAGTATGTCCGAGAAATTATTGACTGTTATTTCTTAAACCAACAAGGACGCCTACATGGAGGAGGAAGGGCAATCAGGCGACATGATCATACAATCCAGATTAAGTAATTCCACAGAGAGTATTGACAGCATGAAGGCCTTGACAGCAGCAATTGATGCTGCAAATGCTCAGGTAAGTGCATGAGGCTTGGTTCAATGCAATTACGTACCATTCGCTAAAGCATGCTCACAAAATGTAGGTATGACACTATTAAAGTATGCATGTATGTTAGTTGGCCATTTTGTTGAGCCAGATGCTCAATGTTTTGAATCAGAAGGCCGTTCCTATTGACTTTATTAAGCCCACCAAGCCTTTAATCACCTATTTCCACATGTTCTACCAGCATGCACACACACCAAGCCACCGCCTTTAAGATTTGAGTTCAGGACAACTGACGGCTGGGGCCACCAAAAAGTGGCAGAAGTATTCAAATAATTAGTAGAGAAACAGAAAAAAAACTTACGCAAACAACTGCTGTCAGGTTTTTGGCTAATGTTTTATTTTTTGAATTCTTCATTAGGGCCGCCGTTATATACAGTGTCAACAGGGGAATGTTTTGACGGGCAAAATAAGTGACGAGTCGCCATGACTAGGATCACAAGATAGTTATATTTGTTTTATAGATGTATAGTTTGATACAGATAAAAATTGACCATTAATCCTATTTTAAACAGATCTTCTACTGAAACGATCAGTGCATCCACATGCAATACTTACTCAGGCCTTTGTATTCCTTTCGGAACATAGGCCATTGATGAATCGCTTCCACCCCCGCCTGTCTTGGGCCATCTTCTCCAGCTGTTGCCACGTCAGCCCTTCCTTCTTGAACTATTGCTCTGTGCTTCTTCTCCAGGTGTTCTTGGGACAACCTCTCCCCCGTTTTCCCTGTGGGTTCCATGTCAGTGGCTGTTTGGTTATTGCTGTGTTGTTTCTTCTTAGTGTGTGTCCAATCCAAATCCACTTTCTCCTTTCAATCTGTGCTTCTATTGGTTTCTGGTTAGTGCGTTCCCACAGTATGATGTTGTTGATTGAGTTTTGCCGGAAGATCCCCAGGATGCATCTTAGGCAGTGGTTTGTGAATGTCCGCAGTTTGCTTATAATGGTAGTGGTGCTCTCCGTGTTTCGGATCCCTACAGCAGTACGGATCTGAAACATGGAAGCTTGGTCTTTTCTTTCCCAGATCTTGGTAAGGATGTTGAATGCACCTCTAGCTTTACCAATTCTGGGCTTAACGTCCTGCTTTGACCCTCCGTTCAGAGCTATCACACTTCGTAGGTAGGTGGATTTGTTGACCTCTTCGAGAGAGTGGTCATCGAGTGTTCTGGAATTCGTGCTATTGTTGTTCATCTGCACGGTTTTGGTTTTTGGCCAACTAACTTTGAGTCCAAGCTCAGCTGCGGCTATTTCCAGGCCTGTTGTCATGTCCTGCATCTGTTGGTGTGTATGTGAAAGCAGTGCAATGTCATCCGCGAAGTCAAGATTGTCTAGGTGTTCTGTCAGACTCCACTGGATGCCATTCTTTTTTTTGCTGATTGTTTGTTTCATGATCTAGTCGATACATAGGAGGAAGAGGACCGGAGAGAGGAGGCCGCCCTGTCTCACACCAGTGAGCACTTCAATCTTTTGATGTGCAGATCCCTGGTGGAGCACCTGGCATTGCATACCCTGGTCTTTACTTGATGATATTGATATATTTCGGAGGGATACCATAGTGAGCCATGAGCTTGCACAGCAACACGTGGTGTATGCTGTCAAATTCCTTTTCAAAGTCAATGAAATTGACATAGACAGGAGTGTTCCATTCTATGTACTGCTCGACGATGATCCTGAGGGTGGCAATTTGGTCACTGCATGATCTTCCATTCCGGAAACCAGCATGGTTCTCTCTGTCTTTCTTCAGCCCCCTTCCGCAGCCTCTCCAACCTCCTTTTTTGTTTCATAAGCTCTATTGGCTGCCACCGTTTGTGCTTGAATTTTGCAGCTTCTTTTTGTGTTTTTTTTTTACCCTCCTTCTATTATTTTCAGTGTTTCTGTTGACAACCATGGCTTGTCGTTTGTTTTCAACCTCCCCAACGCTTCTGAACAGGTCTCCTTCCATTTGTTTTTCAGGCAGTTCCAACGCTCATCTATTGGTGTTTTGTCCTCTTCTTGCAGGGCTTGGAACCTGTTCTGTAGGGTGGTTTGTTAAAGTTCAGTTGTTCCTTTGTCCTGGAAGAGCTGGATTTTGAATTTGACTCTGTTGTCACAGGGGTTTTTTACAGAGTTTCAGCTTCAGTTGTATTTTAGCTATCAGTAGGTTGTGGTCTAACCCGGCGTCTGCTCCCCTCTTCACTCAAACATCCAGGAGAGAGCGCCTGAATTTCCTGTTTATGCATATGTAGTTATCTGGATTTCAGTGGTGTGGTCAGGAGATACCCAAGTGACTTGGGTGACTGTGGGTGGGTCTTTCGGGATTGTGGCTTTTTAGACACGCTCGCTCCTTTGATTCCCAAAATAAAAGTCTGGGATCGTCCGTTAGCTTTACGGTATTTATTACACCGAACAAAGAAAAGATGAAGGATCAACATAAACCTTTTCTAACATATATATCAAAGGGACTGTCACTGAGCGAAGAGTGTTCCTCCAATGACCAGGTTGTTGCCTGCACAGGCGTCACAAAGACCTCTCAGTTTTCATTCATGTTGCCAATTCCTTGCTTTCCCATGCCCAGATGGTATCCACTGTTGTCTCTTCCCACCTTCGCATTCATGTCTCCAATGAGCACAATGATGTCTCTTGCTGGTCTGGTCTGCAAAATCTGTTGCAGTTGGTTGTAGAATTTATCCTTCGATTCCTCATCGGCATTGTTGGTGGGTGCATAGCATTGTATGACTTGAAGCTTGATTCTTTTATGTGTGGTTTGGAATCGTGCAGTGATGACTCTGGAGTTGATTGGTTCCCAGCTGGTGAGGGACCGCTGTGCTTCTTTGGTGAACATAAATGCTACTCCCTCTGTGTGTGGTGCCTGGTGTCCAGAGTATAATATGGGCTCACTGCTTGCCACTGCCAGTCTGACTTCTCCTGTCTGTATCCATTTGGTTTCAAACAGACCGAGGAGAGAGATCTTATACCTCCTCATCTCTTCAACAATGAAAGACGTTTTCCCCTGCTTGGTACATGGTCCTAATGTTCTTTGTTGTTGGGTTCTTTAGTGCTGATGTGTGGACTTAGAATCTGCTTAGCATTCTGCTTGGCCTTTATCATATTAACCTAGTATCACAACGCACACAAAAAAAGGTTTCATATTTTGAACAAGATTAATTCCTGTGACTTAATGTGTATTAGATGCATAAAGGATGGATTTATTTGCATTCTTCTCAACATTCCTTCCAATTACTGTTCTAATTTCCAAAATACAAAAAGGATACGTGCATAGAAGCTGGACTAAACGTCATCGTTGAACGTGTTTGTCCCACCTTCTTGCTGCATGTTTATAAACGGCCAACAATATATTCATGGAATGAAACCTATTGCATTAGTTAACTGAATGTTATGGCTTAGTACCAGCAATTTTGAATACATAAACATTATCCTAAGGCTATTTATCAAACATGCTGCGTTTACGTTTATCTTCTCCAGTTCCTACTTGAGCCCATCTGTGTCAACAGGAAGATAATACCATGTTAATCACATTTTCAACTATGTATGCCTACAATTCTTAAAACATTGAGTGTATTCTTTATTTTGCAAACTAAAAATAACCAAAAAAATGTTTACTCTAAAGCTAAAATTGTATTTGGCCCAATCAAATCAAATCCTGAATAACATTGTGTTATCCATCACAAATATTTTGCTGGAGGCGGGTAGATTTGTAATTGTCGGGTTATTTCATCAAACCCAACTACAACTGTGGCAGATAGGATTTGTGGACTGACAGCTGTTAAAAGGATTTGATTTCTGAATCTGGAGAGATAGAAAAGGAAGTGCTTTTTGGAATATCCGCGGTTAGCCCGAGGTTAGCATGGAAAATGATTAATGAGCTCCAGCATAAAAGTGTGTTTAATTCACAGCTTTTGCTGATATGAAATCTAGGAATAAAGTTAAATTAGATACAAACATTTCACGCTGTTACTTCCTTAAATAAATCCGAATCAATAATGAATGAAGAGCATGTGCTACCGTTGAACAGTTGCCTGGGCTGAAGTTGTCAAACTGAAAGACATTTATGAAATAAAAGAAAGGAGCGCCACGTGTGTATGTGTGTGTGTGTGTGTGTGTTTGTGTGTGTGTGTGTGTGTGATTACACACACTGTAACGCAAGAGTTTGCTGTTGGTGTTATGGCGCATAACACGTCGGTTCTATGACGTCTCTTGTATTTCCACAACGAGACTGTAGTTGGGGTTATCTCAGCCATGGTTGAGAAGGAATTGGCTGAAAGGAACTTTGGCTTTGACTTCCTGAAGTACATGAACTGCGACATGCTGCCGGCCTCCAGTTGCCACGAGGCACCACCGCCGCGAAGCACCACCGCCCGGCAGCGGGCAGCAGGCAGCTCGCGGTTCAGTCTACTTCAGATTGATGTGGAAGTGGAAGAACCAGAGACGTCGGAGAACCCGACGCAGTCGTTTGAGATTCATAATATCGTCTGGAGGCGCACACAGCTTTTGGCCGTGATAATATGTATGATATGATATAGATATCTATGTATTATATGATATTATTTAGATATACAGTATAGCTCCAGGACTCTTGTGTGTTCTAGAATATTTACAGAACACGGCTAAAGGATGTGTGCGCCTTGCCATTGCGATACATCCACTGTAAACAGAGCGCATGGCCCTGAGCCACAGACTCCTTGACCCGCCTCTCTCCTCCTAATTTGCATTAAAGCTACAGACAGCGAAACGGCGCATTTGGGGAAAGCTCAATGTGCGACTGGCTCGTAGTGGCTGTAAATCTGCACCACGGCTGAATTTCGGGAACGTCTTCAATCGTGTTTGGGGCCTACTAATATCTATATTAAAGCATCCATAAAGTAGCATGCCATAGGACCTTTAATGCTGAAAAAGGTTGGACACACTACATTGTGTTTTTGTTTATCTACAATCATTGGCATAAAGCAAGCATATTATGTCCTCTCCCATGTTGGTAAGAGCATTACAATTTAGAAAAATGCCTTTATATGGGGTATATATGTGTAGATGCATAGAATAGTTGTTTTAAATTTGCGATTAACCCATGGACAGTAATCCGATTAATCATGGTTACATATTTAGATTGATTGACAACCTTAATATAAATACATTTATATAGCTTATCTTTTTTGCATGTGAGGAAAAAAAACATTGGAAAAAAGGATCAAGGAGGAACATTACCGATTTATAAACAATTGACATTTGACAATGTTACCAAATCTTAATGTTTTGAATGATCATCAAACGATCAATAATAATAATAATGAATTGCATTTATTTAGCACTTTTCAGAGTACCCAAAGTGCTTTTCATAGCAATCAAAGATCCACACTAACCTACATATCTGGCCCTTTGTAACAGGTCCATGGTCCTTCCAGCCAGCATGTTATCCAAAGCACTATCACTGCAAGCCATCCTTCCACCACAGCATTGAACAGGGCCTGGATTGCTAATAACTACCAAGATGAATACAGTGAGAATGTACACACCAAGAAGGAAGCCATCGCGGGTGGGAAGTGTCTCTCCATTGGGATTCAGGTAATTATTAACACTTTGCTGGGATTTGTTATATCAAAAAATCGATATATGGAATGAGTATGGAGAATAATCATCAGCATCATATATCCTAATAATATTCAAAATCTTTTTTAAAACACAATTAAGATAAGTCATTTTTCTTGAAATTTGTTGAATATAATTTTAATTGATTGAGGACTCAATAAAGGCGCTGGTGTATAGAATTGTTAGGCCCTAAGCTAATATATATCTAAACATTAGGGGCAATATAACAAGAAAAGCTCATATATATACACATTTAAACATCTGGGGCAATATACCAAGAAAAAAGATTCAGAAAATAATGTATTGTAATTTAGAAATATTTCGGGGGAATCAAATATAAATGTGGGTCACCTCATGCCTACTAGGCTACTACACTACTAAACTAGTCTGGAACACATACAGTGACCATCCAACCCCCACTGTTTTAGTACATTTTAATTGATAGATTGAAATTGAAATATCCACGGACAACACTGAACATTTGACGGACAAGTTCTGAAAAACCAAGGAGCGGTCTCTGAACATTATACTCGACTTCGTTCAGTTTGCCTATCCGACCAGAGACAAGCTGAAGAGCAACAGGTATAACCGGACTCCAATGGACACAGCTTACTTTACTGTTGATGGAAGCAATTCCAGTGTCCAAAGAGATATACGTATAATATAGGCTCCCCAAGAGCCTATATTATTTCCCGAGATAAAAAATACCTATTTTTCTCAAGTCATTGTTATTACAGGGATTAAAAAGATTAAGAGAATCCTGGGAAAATGGTTTTGTTACTCACCAAAATGTTGGTCTGGCCAATTTGTGTGGAATATCTCATAATGCCACATTTATTTCATAATACCACATTTCCATCTGATATATTAAAATGAGTTGGGCAAGGTCATCTCAGACCAAAGCAACCTTGGTTTCTCACTTTGGAATAATCCCATTTGAATATAATCTCATTTGAATATTCCTGATGGATGTGGAATGCGGCATTATGAAATAAATACTGCATGTCATAAAATAATTAAATATGGCATGATGAAATAAAAGTCATCCTGAAATATATCATAGTACTCCCTTTTGGAAAACGTTGTTTTTGCGATCATTAGCCATCCAGTATATTCTAAATGAGAGTTACCCATAGCTTCAATACCTTTGCCTCTGTTTGTCCAACAAAGGTCAGCACATAAAACTGCCCTGGTTAGGTATCTTCTCCAAATGGTGCCAAACAAATAAATCCAACATTTTGGTTTTTCCCTTTACACACCACTCCGCATTCTCACCGACCCGGTATCAGACCATCTGCTCATAGTCACGAAAGTGGATCTATTGATCGTGTCATAGAGCACCATTGTCAGATTTTTTCTTGCTAAAAATTTGACATGCCTATGTCTTCTATCATTGCTATGGTGGTCGCTATGGACGAAAAGCAAACATGGCGGGCATTCATTGGATTTTCAGTGGAAAATGCAATTTTAACAGTTTCGGCATTAAATGTATTTCTAGTTAGAAATGTGCCTTTTATTGTCATGATCTACATTCAGCGATTGCATATGATGTTTAGTTAGTCAACTGGTTGTGTGGCGGTTTGGAGGGAATATAATCGGGGTAGCCTAGGGCTGTCAACCTATGAATTTTATTGTCGATTAATCACATAGTATTGGTGAGTTAAATTGCGATTCATAACACTTTTGAAATTCTATTTTAAATCCACTCCAATTTAAGTTAAATGAGATTATCAAATGGAATGACACATTATCATTCATACAAAATGCACTTAATAGGCAATCACTAGACCAAGTGATCTTGAGGGAGTTTTATTAACCCCCTTTTACTAACCCTAACCCTCACTCAGTGTGGGTTGAATATGAAATTTACGGAACAACACAGATTTGGAAATTGTAAACAGGCAGTTAATTAGTGCAATTGTAAACCAACAGTTGTTGTTAAATTCAAGTGTGGTTCAATTCAAATAAGTAGCACCACAGATTTGGGAATTGTAAACAGGCTGTCACTTACTGCAATTGTAATCAGGCAGTCACCTCCTCCTCCCGCTCTCCTCTTCGCTCCTCCTACTACAAATTGTTCTTCTGGGGCTCTTGCTCGACATACCTTAGTTCATCTTTGCTTGGAAAGAAAATCAGAGGAGACACACACACACACACACACACACACACACACACACACACACACACACACACACACACACACACACACACACACACACACACACACACACACACACACACAGAGAAAGAGAGAGAGAGAGAGAGAGAGAGAGAGAGAGAGAGAGAGAGAATTCATGGCTAAAAACGAAAAAGATTTCTGATATAATATATTATAATAATATATATGTTGACATTCTATGGGCAAACCCTTTCAAAATCACAGTAAAGAAGAAAAAAATAGAAAACGTGCGTTAATGCGTGCATTTGCATTAAAGCGTCATTAACATGCACATTTTGATAGCCTGTATATTCTGTTCAAAAAATTACCCTAATGACATAATTTATTACAAACATGTGGAACAATGACCCCGGATGTTAACACTAAATTTTCAAACATTGAATTTTGCAGCTGAATTTTGCATGTTGAAATTGGGGACGTTGAAAATATTTACGTTGAATTTTTTAATGTTGACTATTTGATTTTGAATTTTTTAACATTGAAAAATAAAGCTGAACATGATTTATTGAGTTAAATTCAGAGGCAAATAATCCAGACACGTTATTTCAATGCATAAATATTCAATGCTTAGAATTCAATGGCTTTTTATTTTCAAAATCCGATGGCACAGATTTACTTCCATACAAACCCCCCGCCCCCAAGTTATTGTATATATGCATATGCACTTGTTTACGACCTATGGCCATGAGTAACTTTTTGTTACATTCACGTATCCTGTGAATGTATGAATGAACAGGAACATTCTACATGAACACAATGTTCCGAGCAACACCCGAACACATTGATTCTGGGTTCCTGTGATAGGAGCGAGACGCTGTGATGAGGAACATTAATGTACAGAATGTTACCACAAGAGTTCCGTGTAAATTGTCATTTGCACAAACCTATATTAAGAGGTATCACTTTAATAGTGCTCTTCAGTTTTTTACTAATTTAAAGATAAAGGATTTAGCTGGCCTTTACTCCACTCAATAGCTCTGCTCCAAACCACAGCGTACTGGTGGCCATAATGACGATAAGTGCAGCAGCTTTCGTAAACTACATTCCGCTGGCTAGGAAATATATAAGGTGTCTTTTGAAGGCCACCTTCAGTTAACACAGTTTAGTTGTAATTAATAAGTCACTTTTGTAATCAACGTTTTTTTAAACTGTCTGGGGTCTAGTTACATCACTCTGAGAGGTGCGCATGGACAGAATTGGTAATGACACAGTGTACAATCTATTTGTGAAAGCAAAACACCCAGCTCATTGATTTAACGAGGCTGGGTTATTTTAAAACAATTCATTAATTGATCACGTGTGAGAGGTCATTCCTCCTCCTGAGTGTATTGACCACTTTAAATATACTAGAATGATCAATTAGAAGGCCGAAGCCCTAAAGGAAGTGATGCAATGAGCAGGTGACTTAGGGATCATGGAAGGTCCTACCGCCCTGAGACCTTACTGGGACCCCCACACCGAACCACGGTGACCGAGAGGTTCAGGGTTAGGGTCCGCCTTTTTTCGGAGTGGTCAAAATATGCACCCTGGTTGACGGTCTAATGGCCAAGTTTCTATTTCTTATCAACAAATTTCGATTTTTTTCTAGCAACAGCTTGTATATCCAATGCGTTTCAATGGAGCATTTGATGATTTTGTGTGAGCCTTTCCTGTAGGGCTAGAGCCACACCAATTTATAGCAATTTGATCAGAGCCTAATGCCCTGATTAGACCAGACGTCTATCTTATTCCCAAGTTTTCTAGGCTTGTTTCATCTTCGTATAACCTCCGAGGGAGCGATTACATCACTTCCGGCTCAGCTAGAACCACCAAACATATAATTTAGTAGAGTTGAATGCCCTCATTCATATCAAAGTGGTCAATATGAGTGCAACTGGCCCACCCTATAATTTGTGACCATAACGGGGGGCCTGGCTGTCACCCGTGGGTTGTGGTAGCTTGGCCTGGGACACACACACACACACACACACACACACACACACACACACACACACACACACACACACACAAGGACCCTACTCTTCGGTCAAACTCAATAATATGGTTGATAATTGGGATGACTTAAATAGATTCTACTTTCCATCTTTAGAAATGAAACAACTATTAATCCCTATTCCTTATTTCTATAAAAATGTTGCTTGTCATGATCATTGTGCTCAACAACAGAAATAGTCAAATCAATCCGAGAATGAAGAATATCTTCTCACACATGAGGGGGTCTGTTCTGTGTGGCGCACCCTTAGTATGTGTGTCTATTTCCTAGCTAGCGAAGCCTAGTTTACGACAAAAACAAAACAACAAAACAGCTCATCTGCTGCACTTATCGTTGTTATGGCAACGAGTGTGCTGTGGATTGGAGCAGAGCTAGTGGTTGGAGTAAAAGCCTGCTAAATCATTTATTTAAATTTGTAAATGAGCAAAGTGCACTATTTAGGGGATACCTCTTCATCTAGGTTTGTGTAAATCCAATCATTATGAAGTGCTTTGAGAGAGTGGTGCTGACCCACATTCAGAGCAGCGTACCGGACCCCCTGGACCCCCTGCAATATGCCTACCGGCCCAACAGGTCCACCTCTGATGCTGTCGCTGCTGTTCTCAACTATTCCCTCTCCCATCTGGAAAATAAAGACTCCTACATTAGGACACTGTGTGGATTACAGCTCCGCCTTCAATACAGTCATCCCCCACAAATTCACCGACAAACTGTCTACACTAGGTCTACACCCCGCCATCTGTGACTGGCTCTGTCAGGATTGGAAATAGGACTTCAGCCAGCATCATCATTGGCACGCCACAGGGCTGCGTGCTCAGCCCCATCCTCTACACCCTGTTCACTCATGACTGTGTCGCCTCCCACATAGGCAACACCATCCTGTAGTTTGTGGACGACACCGCATTGATAAGACGCATCATGGGCGGGGACGAGGCGGCCTACAGGAGGGAGGTGGCCAGTCTGGTGTCATGGTGTGAGGACAATAACCTCACCCTCAACAAGGACCAGACCAAGGAGATGATGGTGGACATGAGGAAGAAATGGAGTCCTCATCGGCCACTGTTCATCGGGGAGCTTGAAGTAGAGAGGGTGAGCAGCTTCCAGTACTTCGGTGTCCACATCAGCGACGACCTCACTTGGACACTCAACACCACAAAGCTGGTTAAGAAATCACAACAGCGGCTGTACTTCCTGAGGAGGCTGAGGAAGTTTGGCATGTCGCCTGAGATCCTCAGAAACTTCTACAGCTGCATTGTTGAGAGCATCTTGACCGGGTGTATCACCGTTTGGTACGGCAGCACTTCTGCTTTGGACATCAGACGACTACAGAGAGTGGTAAAGACTGCAGAGAAGATCATCAGAACCCCACTAACCTCTCTGCAGAGCATCTACCACCACAGAGATGACAGGAGAGCTGCCTCCATACTCAAGGACCCCACCCACCCCCAGCATGGACTGGGGGTGGGTGGTCCAAATCAACCAGACTAAAGAACTCTTTCTTCCCCACTGCCCTCAGACTCCTTAAAAAGATAGGAGTCTGTTGTTATTGTTATTATTCTACCTCAGGACTGCCACCACTACATTTTGCTCATGCACTACGGCACACTTTCTTGGATTTGCACCATTCCATTTTATTTTATTATTTCATCTAGTTGCTGCTCTTCTATTTATCTTGTAATTTGTATATTATGTATTGTTGCAGCTTTTTTTTATATTTATTTGTATATTATATATTGCATATTTTTTTGATTTCTTTCTTGGCATTCAGTCTGTGGAAAGCAAAGGAAGAATTTCATTGTACGACTGAGAACATGTTTCTTATTGTGCATATGACAATAAACACTTTGAATTGAATTTAATTTAATAAACCTTTACTCCGAACTCATCAACTTACATTGTGTACATACATTTTCTCTTCACAGCGTCCCGCTTCTAGCACAGGAACCTAGAATCAATTTGTTCGGTTTTTTTCAGAATATTGTGTTAATGTTCAGAATAATGTTCATGCTTAGGGTGGATATGTATGTAAACAGGATATATGCGTGCATGTTACAGAAAATGAAATAATAGCCATAGGTTATAAACAATATATACACATATGGATAAATTCGACAACTGGGGAATCTTCAGGGAAAAATGTTGAAGACCAGATTTAAATAAACAAATTGTAGTCTATTTCTCTGGTTGGTTACCGACGAGAACGGCATAAAGGGGTTGGAGCTAGATAACAATGAAAACTTGGTTATTTTATTCTCTTCTATTTCAAAATGTTCTTAATATGCAGGTGGATGGCCCTGAAGAATGTCAGGATTCAGAGAACACGTCAACATTTACCTCCATAGGGGTCCAGGTCGAGAACGACAGGGGGTCAGTCAGCCTTTTGGTTGTTTTTCTATTCAACTTATCTCCATGCTCTGTAATGACTCAGTGGCACCAACATTGCAGAATATATTGCTTATGGGAGAGTAAACAAATATTTTGTCATTCATTAATCATCAACGCCAACTTCTTTGAATTTTTTCATTTGATTCCAATATTTTGTTAAATGTGAAAAAACTGTTGAAACCGTTCATTTTGTGGTTCTTGATTTGTGTGTCTGTCTTGTGGCCAGGCATCGCCGTATTCATCGCTCTAACAGTGTAACAGCAGCAGTGCAGGTAAGCTATCTTAAATATATCACGCAATTATTGTGGTTTATAATAAAAAAATTTGGGGTACTACTAGCAAAGGTTTACATGCCTAATGTTAAAACTGTACCTTATTATTCTCACATTGTTCATTGCTGCTGTACCGCTTTCTGCCTTTGTCAGAAACGCTCGCTTTTAGATCCTGTCTTTAAGGCCCCCCCCCTGCTGTGATTGGGCAGCTGGCCCACTCTGTTGTGATTGGTCAAACAGTTAGCGCATGTCGGCAAATGACATGCCCCAGAGACCAAAGCCGCTTTCGACATTGGCAGTGGCAACGGCTTCGGTTCAGCCTTCTCGAGTACGAAACCAAATCATAAATGTAATCGTTTTTTACCCGAAACGCCGTCGCAACCAAGAGTGGAGCAGGATGTTTCACAGTGGTAAGTAGTTATGATGTAGCTATCATATATTTCAGATGTCATTTTCTAACTGTAATTTCTGTAAAGCATGGTAACATGGTGTGTATATTTTATACTTCTTATATAGGTGTACTTCTTTAAATTGCACCATAATGCCCAGAGAAGTTTAAAACTTCTGCTGCAAAGAAACAAAAGTTAGCTGTCAGTTAGTTGAATCAGTTACTACACTGCTAAAGCCTCTGCTTCGCTGTCCTGCATCACTCATTCTGCCCTACATCACACCTGCAAACTTGTCGCTTTTCTGCGACAATCGCCGTTTTTCGTGGTCAATTGGGTCATTCACGTGTAAAACCAGCAAGTTTTTTTAGGGGGAGGGGGGGTGCAGGGAAGGCTATCTCAGCATTTGCTTCAGAATTTTGAAGCACACAGCGCCAACTGAGCTCGCCTTTGGATGAGACACCTGGCTACCGCGCGAGTCTGATGGAAACTCTTAACGTCAATTTGAAGTAGGGGTGTAGCCCTGCGGTATAGAAAGTACACCAGTGTGAATTTGCGCTATGGTATGGATTTTGACGTTACCGTGAGACCGGTGTGACCGGTAGAAAGTGTTGTGTGTAACGCGTAACAAAGTAACGCGTTAATACAGTCACCTAACTACTTTTTGATGTAAAAAGTAAAGTTACGCGCAACTACTGAAAATATGGTAACGAAACATAGTTCCCTTTTCAATTCGGCGCCACGTTACTTTTCCCAGGGACAGTATGCTATTGCGGAGCATGCTAGTGCTCCTGCGTGCTTGCACAATAGTCCCTTCACGAGCTCTCATTCCACACCGTATGAGACAGACGCTGGTAGCGTGAAGCTGTCTCTACGATCTGACATTGTTTCCGCAGGCATTTTGAAAGCCAGTCCTTACGACAAAATGGCAGCTGTGGAACGAGATAACAAACGCCGTCACTGTTTACCTGTGTAAGGACATGGTTCCCTTTCAAAATGTCGATAGAAAGGGCTTTAAAGAGATGGGCAAAACACTCGATCCCAGGTACACGTTACCTGCCCGCACACACTTCAGCCAAATTGAGATGCCAAAACTATACGGCAAGGTCCGCTAGCAAGTGGAGAAACAAATCCATACTATCAAACATTAGTGTTTTTCAGAGATGGAAGTAACTTGAGAAAAGATTTTAATTTTTTTTTACCCCTTCAGAGGCATTTATATTGAAATTAGAAGATAAAATTAACATACCGTGATATAATACCGTCTATGCCGCAAATCATACCGTGATATACATTTTTGTCCATACTGTACAGCCCAAATTTGAGGAAACTATCTTGTGTTAAATTCAAGGTAGGTCAAGCTTTTTGGATCAAAAACAACAGCTATTTGTTTGCTTGATTCAACTAACGTTAGCTACCGCTTTTGTGATATAATTTACAATAATATTGTATTTTAAGGACAGAACCAACGGCGAGTACTGCACGAACGTAGACCTTGCATAAAGTTAGTAAATTCTAACAAAATAGGGTTATTTAGATAAATAATCTGGTACGGGTGTCCTAGGCTAATACACCAACAGCAAATTTCTACATAATAAAGGGCTACATTTTGCGTCCAAGTCTGTCATTTGAAATCTTTACATTGTATTGTGTGCTCCAACCTCCGTAATGATTATTCAAGCTAAATCCTGCCCAGGTTAGCTCCGAATTCGAGTAGTCGTATATCTCGAAACACCGATCAGTCCTTGGACCGATGATTCCACCCCCCCCCCCCCCCCCCAGTTCTGCTACATTATCCTTTAAGTTATCCATCTGTTGAAGCACAATTTATTTGGGAAAATAATAATAATCCTGAATTATAATTAGCTTTTTTATTTAACACAGATTGTTGTATATCATTCTTATTTTTCCTTCAGGTTGTCAGACAAATCAGCCAGTTTCCAGTCCCCCTACATGCATGGAACACCATCCACATCCAGAGCTAGAGCCTAACTGTTTGAATCTCTACTCCCTGCAGAACATCAACGTTTATAGAGCTGAATATGGACCTTTTGAGGTATAGAAAAGAAGCGTAATTGACTATTAAATGTAATGACACAACAACTTAAAATCAGAAAAGTGAGGTTTCATTATACAACAAATAATAAGTAAAGAAATGAGAAGTAAACCTCTTTTTGCACCTACCTAGCATTAAAGGATTGTCTCGGTTCACATTTATTTTGACCTGCTCCACCAAACCAGGGCCAGTGTAGCGTCGGGAGAAACTATGAATGCTAAGCAACATATGGTACTAAATTGTTGTGTCGAACTAACACAAGTAGGTTGTGCACATAGAACATATTACCGACCGTATTACCAGTCACTTAATGGGCCAATGCTTTCATTGGCAAACTTCAAACCAAACTCACCTGAAGCTCCAATGACGGCACCAACGGTACTCCAAATGGTGTCTGTCTTTAAAGTGTCCTAGTTTAACGATGTCTGGGGTCGTACAACTCGCTGTATTATTTTTCTCGACTATCAACCTCAACCGCATCCCATCATGATCGCAGAATTGAAACTTGCGAGAAGATGCAAAGTAATCAAGAGTTGCATAGACTACGGAGGGTCACAGGATTGGTGTTGTCGATGGATGAACCCATTTCTCATTCTGCAAGGGGCCCTATGTAACTAGTTATTTCATTGTATATGATCGATGGTGCATCATGACTCCTACAGTGGAATCATGATGCACCCCTGCCTTTAGGCAGACTACATCAAATTCAATTGTATGCGGGAATGCAAAATATGACCAGAGGGATATTTTTTCCCCTGCAATATGCTTCAACCACTGATCTATAAATTATATAATGTATTAACATGCACACATCCTCGACAATCCCCGTCATGGCCTCCACATAATCCGTAAAATACTGAATTAAAAAACATGCTGTTTTAAAGAAAGTACTTTTCTGAATTCTCCTTCTTTGAACATCCTTCAACTATTCCTTATTTAATTGTGTTTAATAAAAAAAAGAATGTCAAACTAAAAGTGGGACCGTTTTTATTGGCTTTGCGATGCATTCACACCACTTTTTTGGGTATATCGATTATACAGAGTTTTGTTAGCAGAAATGAAAAGCAATGGAATGAAAGGAGAAAAGTGTCTCAGAACTATGTAAATAAATTAATAAAGTAAATTATATTGCAAATGGCAGTACGTGAATGAGGGGCATTATGATATTGATGCATTATTGAATGCTGTAGTGGACATTATGGACACAATTCCCCATACTGTGTGTTACATTTATTTCCCTTGATATATATTCCCTTATTATCCTTGTTATGCTTATCATCAGTCGTGCGTTCTGCACGACATGTTATTGTGTTCCAATATAAGGGACGCTGTCTCTTTAAGGAAGCGGACCTGTTTTGGTTGTGATGACAACGGCGCGGTTGGTTTATTCCGGTTTTGTGAGCAACAATAAATGACACGCCGTTGCGTTGTCAACGTGAGAAATCGCTTCTTTTATCAAATCACGATTTCCACACTGGTGACCCCGACGTTTGTCTGCTGGACGCATTCCAGTGACACACCGAACAACTATGTCGACGAATGCTGTTTCATTGAAACTCCCGGAGTTCTGGGAGTCGTCGGCTTCTGCTTGGTTCGCGCAGACTGAGGCACAGTTCGCGTTGCGTGAAATTACCGCGGACACCACCAAATACTACTATGTAGTGTCGGCCCTCGGCAGTTCAACAGCAACAAGAGTGGTTAGTCTCCTGAAACATCCCCCTGCAGAGAATAAGTATACAGCACTCAAGGCTCACCTGCTGAAGACTTTTGAACTTTCTGATGCTGAGAGGGCTAGCCGGCTATTTTCTCTGCAAGGCTTGGGCGACAGCAAACCGTCTGAACTTATGGACAGGATGTTGGATCTGCTTGGAGAGCACAGGCCTGATTTCCTCTTCGTCCAGCTCTTCCTGCGTCAACTCCCGTCTCAGGTACGGGCTGCTTTGGCCAACACTGCCATCACTGATTGCCGCGCGCTGGCAGAGGAGGCTGACAGGTTTTTTCTGGCTGTTCAACACCCTGGCATGACTGCTGCTGCGCTCCATCCTGCGTACGCCATTGCAACCAACTCGGCCCAAGTCCATCACACCGCCGCCCCGCTCCCTGGTGACTCAGCGCTCACTGCAGTGGCTACAGTTTCGCACCGGCAACGTTCTGACACAAGCCTGTGTTTTTACCACGCTAAATTCGGCTCCAGGGCCAAGAAATGCCTACCACCTTGCAGCTTCAGGGGGACGGGAAACGCCAGGGCCGGCGCTCAGTAGTGGCTTTGAGTGTCGGCCGCACTGGCAGGCTGCTGTTCATCCAGGACACCATCTCCGGGCGCCGTTTCCTGTGTGACACCGGCGCACAGAGGAGCATTCTGCCTGCATTACCACTGGACATCCTGGCGGATGGATTTGGCCCCCCCCTGGAGGCTGCTAATGGTAGCCCCATACGCACTTATGGCACTCGACACGTTGCACTATGTTTTGGCGGTCAGCGGTTTAGCTGGGACTTTATCACAGCCAAAGTGGCTGTCCCCCTCCTGGGTGCGGATTTTCTATGCGCTTATGGGCTGCTGGTGGATGTCAAAAACCGTCGTTTGATTGACGCCACCACGTTTTCTTCATACACCTGCGCTCTCAGTGGTTTGGACTCCATCAGACTGTCTAGCGTGCTCTCGCAGGCCGACGAGTTTCATCGCCTGCTCGCAGAGTTTCCAGTGCTCACACAGCCCACCTTTTCTTCATCTACGGCCAAGCATGGAGTGGAGCACCACATCGCCACCAATGGCCCGCCTGTCTACGCCCGGGCACGACGACTAGACCCAGCCAAGCTGGCCATTGCCAGGGCTGAGTTTGACAGCATGGAACGCCTTGGCATCATCCGCCGCTCCAGCAGCCCGTGGGCTTCGCCTCTCCACATGGTTCCAAAGCCCGCCGGCGGGTGGCGCCCCTGCGGCGATTACCGCAGGCTTAACGATGCTGCAACGCCAGATCGCTATCCAGTGCCTCATATCCAGGATTTTTCAGCACACCTGGCTGGCAAAGTTCTTTTTTCGAAGGTGGACCTCGTCCGTGGATACCACCAGGTTCCTGTCCAACAGCTCGATGTGCCCAAAACAGCAGTGATCACCCCTTTTGGACTGTTTGAGTTCTTGAGGATGCCTTTCGGCCTGAAAAACGCCGCCCAGTCATTCCAGCGCCTCATGGACTCTGTACTACGTGATCTGCCTTTCCTGTTTGTGTACCTGGACGACATCCTCGTGGCCAGTACCTCCAAAACCGAACACCTGGCCCACCTGCGGATCCTCTTCGAGCGTCTCAGCCAGCACGGACTTATCATCAACCCAGCTAAGTGCCAGTTTGGGTTGACCACCATCGACTTCCTGGGACATCGAGTCACCAAGGGCGGGGCCGTGCCACTCCCATCTAAGGTTGACGCAATCTCGAACTTCCCACGGCCCGTCACAGTGAGGTCCCTGCAGGAGTTCCTGGGAATGGTGAACTTTTACCACCGCTTCATTCCCAGAGCTGCTGCAATCATGTGCCCCCTGCATGAGGCCTTGAGGGGGAAAATACCAAAACATCTGGTGGATTGGTCCTCGGAGAGAGCCAAAGCGTTCATGGATGCAAAGGCCGCGTTGGCCAAAGCGACGATGCTGGCACACCCCTCACCGGATGCGCCCATTGCCATCACAACAGACGCTTCGGACTATGCAGTGGGCGGTGTGCACGAGCAGTGGGTGGATGGTGCCTGGCAACCGCTTGCTTTCTTTAGCCGCCAGCTACGCCCGCCTGAACGCAAGTACAGCACGTTTGACCGGGAGCTGCTTGCACTTCACCTTGCCATCCGACATTTCCGTTCACTGCTAGAGGGTCGACAGTTTACAGCTTTTGTCGACCACAAACCCCTAACGTTCGCCATGGCTAAGGTGTCTGAGCCGTGGTCTGCCCGCCAACAGCGACAACTCTCTTACATCTTAGAGTTCACCACAGACGTTCAACACGTTGCAGGCAAAGCCAACCTTGTCGCAGACTGCCTCTCTCGCACCGTTGTGGGGGCCGTCCACCTGGGGCTTGACTACGCCCACATGGCAGCCGATCAGGCCACGGACCTGGATGTACAGGCACTCAAGACTGCTGCCACTGGACTGCAGTTGTCGGAGATCGCTTTTGGCAATGGCGGCACCATGCTGCTTTGTGACGTCTCCACTGGACAGCCACAGCCCGTCGTTCCCTCGGCATGGAGACGACGTGTTTTTGACGCTGTGCACAGCCTTTCCCACCCGGGTAGGAAACCATCTCAGAGGTTGGTGGCGGCCAAGTTTGTCTGGCATGGCCTCAAGAAGGATGTGCGTGACTGGGCAGACTCTTGTGTGGAGTGTCAGCGATCAAAAATTCACCGCCACACCAAGGCTCCGCTGGCGCATTTCCCGGTGCCGGAGCGAAGATTCGACCACGTCAACGTGGATCTCTTGGGTCCTCTTCCTTCCTCCCTGGGTTTCACTTACCTCCTCACCATGGTGGATAGGACCACTCGATGGCCGGAGGCTGTCCCATTGACATCAGGGACGACTGCTGAGATGGCGCGGGCGTTCATCGGTACCTGGGTTGCCCGGTTTGGCACCCCATCTGACTTGTCTTCGGACCGGGGCTCACAGTTTACCTCTGAGCTCTGGAACGCCATTGCGGACAGCCTGGGTGTGAAACTTCACCGCACCACTGCATATCACCCCCAGGCTAACGGACTTTGCGAGCGTTTTCATCGTGCTATGAAGGCCTCTCTTCGAGCCAGCCTCAAGGACAGTGGCTGGGTTGACAGGCTCCCTTGGGTCATGCTGGGCCTGAGGACTGCCCCTAAGGAGGACCTACAGTCCTCATCAGCGGAGCTGGTGTATGGCCAGCCATTGCGGGTTCCAGGGGATTTCGTTCCTGACTCTACAATTCCCTGGTCCTCAGCCCATCAGCGGACAGTGCTTCAGGATAGGGCTAGGCTTTTCGCGCCTGTGCCTACTTCACGCCACAGCCTCCCACAATCCTACACGCCCCCACGTCTTTCGTCAGAGGAGTACGTCTTCATCCGTCATGACGCACACCGGGGGCCGCTGCAGCCTCCTTACGACGGCCCGTTCCGTGTTTTGGAGACGGGGGTAAAGCACTTTGTGGTGGACATTGGCGGTAGGGCAGAGCGCATTTCTGTGGACCGCCTTAAGCCAGCTCATCTGGATGTGGACAAGCCTGTTGGGCTTGCCCAGCCTCCAAAGCGTGGGCGCCCTCCGGTGCGGCCCAAGTCCCTGAGGGTGGAGCCTAGGTTTTCCTCACACCGCCATTCTCCCTCCCGCCCCAATGCCTCAGAGGCGCCGCCGCCGTGCGCAGGGGCCTCGACCCACGCCCAAGTGCAGAGGAGTCGTTGTGGCCGAATTGTTCGCCCTCCTCCTCGCTGACTTTGGATTGTTTTTGTTATGGTGAATTCTTGGGGGACGTATGTAGTGGACATTATGGACACAATTCCCCATACTGTGTGTTACATTTATTTCCCTTGATATATATTCCCTTATTATCCTTGTTATGCTTATCATCAGTCGTGCGTTCTGCACGACATGTTATTGTGTTCCAATATAAGGGACGCTGTCTCTTTAAGGAAGCGGACCTGTTTTGGTTGTGATGACAACGGCGCGGTTGGTTTATTCCGGTTTTGTGAGCAACAATAAATGACACGCCGTTGCGTTGTCAGCGTGAGAAATCGCTTCTTTTATCAAATCACGATTTCCACAATGCATACATTTTTGGAGACATTTCTTTTTGTCGTTAGTTTCCCTGCTCGATAACTAAGCAAAATGGTATCCAAAACGCAACTGTTGAGATACAACCTCACACTTTGATGTTATCAAGAACAACCGACAATCAGGTACCAAAGTGCAAGTAATCATCGAGATGATGATTGATCGATAACTATAACAGTAGCGTTAATTATAGGTCTATGAATGTAGTTTACCACTATGGATGCAATTAGAGGACTGTGTGAGAAATGTATTAGGCGGTTACCTCCACCAATGTTCTACAATGTTACATACCGGACCTTTAACATTTTAACCCAATAACGTAAGATATTTGAACAGTATAAAACAACTCCGAACTTGAACAGTCGGTATATGCTACCTTGTTTTCAAGGTAGCATATGCTACCTTGTTTTCAAACAGAACTTATCCACAACTAATAAAGGATGTTAACTAACTAAGATTCTGAACCTAAATCTTCAGGTTGCAAAGAAGTGAACTGTGCCTGGTTGAGGAAGCAGTTCTCGGTAAAATTACTTTTAACAACTAATTCATTTCATCTTTATTTAGAAGTCCATACAAAAGAGGATTTGCAAAAAACCAAAGCTTTAATATAAAAGTTGACAAAGATACACTGCTTCCAGAATATGAAGAGAGCACTTCAAATGATCACAAAAGTATTCAGAATGAGCAACTTTCGGTGAAATGCACAGCAGCACTATGGACCCAAGACGGCACACACACAGTCACTTTTATGGATGGTACCAGAAAAGGAGAAAAACAATTCTTTGTATGTCGATTAAATTACTAATCTGTATTTGTAAGTAGTGCTTTTTTATATATTTTGCCCTTATATCTATAAAACATCTGCTATACGTTTATTATTAAAATCAACAACCCCTTATTTCTATATCAGAGTTCAACTCTAATGGCGACATGAAAGGAATCAAACCATCGTGGGCTGTTATGGTTTATTGGGAAACAATGTAATGCTGGGTGATCACAGGATGATTTTTAAAATTTAGAAAACGTTACGCACCTTACGGTAGATTGAGATACATTAAACTGTTCTGGGAAATGTTTTTTGCCAACACGGCACACCACACACCAACTGATTCCATTCCACAACAACCCAGTCCCGATTTTTTAAATCGCTGCAATATCTCGCGATCTTATCCAATTTCCAATTCGGACAACCACCCCTCTTTTGCTTTTGCCGCCATGGCTTCTGTTATGATTACTTGATGAATTGTTGGTATGTCGTTCAGTCAGCATGGCTTCCAATTGGCTTCTTTCCAACTTGAAAATTATTACCTGGTTCATCAGCTGTCCTTGACATTCTCCCCACAATACTCAATATCAGATCGTAAATATTGAACCTGTTTTAATATTTGCGATTTCTAATCCGTGAGGACCCGATCAATAAAAACTTTAACTCTTTACTTACCCAAACCCACAGGTTTCGCTTCCTGCTGTTTTCCCCTTCCTGCCCAAACCCTGTCTCTGACCCCCACTGCCAGTTGATGACACCTTTTCCCCGCCCTCACGCCCCTCCCAGCCAGATCCCTTTCTCTGACCCCCAGTTTTAGTTGGTAAATATGTTTCACAGTCAACCTATTATTATCGCCCTCCCTGCCAACCATCTGTGTCTATATCCCCCCTGCTCTTGAGGAGTTGATCAAGCAATGTAGTGTGTGGATTCACCTCCATCCTGTCGTCATCCTCCTCTCTGCCAGACATCTACCTCTAATTCCATTCTATTCTTAAAGCAATTGATCAACAGAGCAACTGAGGGGTTGGTTTTATCGTTAAATTACCCTTTTTTTGTCTTACAGCCCAAAAACACTTCCCTGTCTCTGACAACCACTTTTATTTGATGTATGTGTATTCACCGTCATCCTGTTCTCATCCTCCCTCCCAGACGTCTGTCTCCAACCCCAAACGGCCCTCCCCTTGTCTCACAGCCCAAGACAGATCCCCCACAGACATCTTGCCCAGGTATCACACCCCACCAAAATCGTTAGCCTAGAGAGGGTGTAGGCGATTTTCTATTGGCTGGATTGAATGAGGGTAACCCAATAGGTATCAGTGGGTTATACCTTTTTGTAAAATAACAGGTTTTCTATTTGAGCTTTGTTGATTGTTTGATTTGTAATGAATTGATTTGCATCTGTAAGGTTGTAAAAATACTGTCCTCTGGAATTGGACAGTATTCTGCGTGCTGAAACAAACCTGTTAACTAACAAAATTCTAGCAGTTAACAAGACAGCTAAAATAAAGAACTCTCTGGGAAATACTAACATTAAAAATCTGTTTTCCTCAAAAGTTCTGTTACACTCTAGCTTTGGCTTCCTCACATTGACCGATGGACTGACACTCAGCCTAAAGCATCAAGCATAGAGTGTAGATAGAACTCTTTACATTGTCTATAAAGCCTTCTACCTAACGGCACTCAGATAGGATTACGTTTAGAAAGTTCTGTTGCTTCTCCGTTACTAAGATCTTTTCTATTTACTGAAGTAATAATGTAATGTAAAAAAATAACCGATTGTGTTCTAGGCATTAGTCAAATCCAAATATTTCTCCCGTCAGATCAGTTGTGGTTCAAGGAACACCATAAATAGTCTGAGCTAAAAGATAACCTTATGAGAATTAAAGAAAAAAATATATGAATCAACCCTGTTGTATTTTAATGATTTGCAAGTGGCCATGGTATGAACAGGATTATCCTTTATGTAATAACTCTAAGAGTACCATGAAATATGTATGTGAACCAATTCATGCGTAGAGTTTGCGTATGATACAATCAACCAACCTTTGAAGCAAATGATATAACTTGCATAAAAATTCTATCTATTTCCATGTGCTTTTGCCAGCACTCAATCATTACTGTTGAAAGAAAACTTCCAGATTTTGGGGAATATTGCAGACACTCAAAACACCTTTTGATATTGCGAAACAAGCAGCAATGTAATCCTTTGATTCAATCGTGTCCTCTAAAAGGATTGTTTTGTGACTGACAGGCTCTGATTGGTACTACGTTTCTGAAACATTATGTAAAGGAACCCTGCAGATATGCAATATTTGGCTTTACCTTTCGTTTAATCCGGTGTGTTTGCATGTTTATAACCAAGTCTTTGTGACTCAAAATACATGCACCTTTCATAAACTACCTTCATGGGACAGGGACACCATTAAGTTGTAGTTAGTTGTGCTACAAATGGATACTATGAATACCGTGCACTGGGCCTTGCAGATCATCGGTCTGTAAAGACCATTTTTGGCAGGATGAATACCATCAGGCAAAGAAGACATCATATACAAAAGCTTTTCTTCCTAGTGAGAACCCTGTGCCCGTACCAGCTGGTGATGTGGTGTTCTTCCTTGATAACATGCTCATCTTGAGTTGAACACTAACACATATATTGCCTATTTCAAAAAAATAGGCGCTCTCCACGAGATAGGTATTATTCCACGTTGTGTCACAGCATAGGCTGCATAGGATCACAGCACCCACAGCCACACCACCCGTTTGTGTCCTTGCACCAGCGGGTTCAGCCTCCTCTGCCTGTTTCCCCTCTGTCTTCATCGGTATACTCAGTCTCAAATAAATACGGCTTAAATAAATAGGACTGTTATGCGACTATTGAATTCGAAGGCATCCTCCACATAGTCGTGAATGTTCAGCCAAGACTTTGAAAAGTCTCTGGAATAACACCAAGCTTACGACAACAAACACTTGCCAGACTGGATAAAGCGAAGGGTAAAAGAAAAAGTTTTCTTTATCTTTAGGGAACTATCGTGACAATTGTATGGAATATCAATTCCATACTGTCAGTATGGAAGCATTTTTAGCACAATAATATAATGAAAATGCAATGTTGAAAATGAAAATGCAGAGCACTAATGCTTCTTATTTTTCATAATTTGAACGCATTAATTTGAGTCATAAATAAAATAAATGCATTTCCATTTTCAAAACATGTCCGCTTAAACGTGGAAAATATTCAACTGAAAAGGAAAAACCATTTGTGTTTGCATTTCAAACTGTGCCCCGCTTTGAAGTGGACAATATTTGAATGCGAAGAGTAGGCCGGACATACTCCCCCCATTGGATGACAGGCTGAACATGAACATCAGTCTTACCCTGTCAATTTGTACTTCGGTTGTCACTTAATTGTAGGGAGCATTGGTGTAACATGCTGTTGCTCCAAGACATCGGCTGGCTCGTGGCAGCCCGGTTGCCAGAGTGAAATTAAGCAATTTTAACGTTTCTGCACACCATGGTTGTGTTTAATCTCAGCGTTTCGGAACGAAAATTATGTTGAGAATGTTCTAATTGTGGTACAATATTACACATAGTTGGTACTTTATACTTTATAATACGTCTAAAGGTATTTACAGGTATTTCATACGTATGAAGGTATTTCAAAAAGCTACATTTCTGTTCAGAATCCCAGCGCTCCCCAGTTCTCGTATATGCGCAATCTGCAATCTTGGTTAAAGTAGTGGGAAAGTGGAATTCCATACCCACAAATATTAGAGACTCAGGAAGCTTTGCAGTGTTTAAAACCACCCTTAAGCTTTTTATAAAGTCTGCACAAAAATATCAACAATAGATTCACCTTGGATTTATTGTAATTAGCACAGTAGGCTACTTGCACATTATCAAGGTATCAACTTGACAATGTTTTTTAATTGTGAATCACTGTCTGAGGCCAGTTACGTCACCCTTCATGTGTAGTGAAGTCATACCTACTGTTTCCACTCACTGTTACGAGAGGAGAGGGCAGCAAAGCTACTGGTCTGCTCGCACGGCGAAATGACACACTCTGCTGCATGTCACTGAAAAACTTTTAAAATTGAAAAAAATAAACCTGAGCAGGGGGCAAATGTAATCAAATTCATCCCAGGAATCCTATGTATGGGAAACACTTATTTGTGGTTTTGGGTGAGGCCGCGGGTCTTGTGTCGACTATTCAGGTTGTGAACTATCTGGCTCTGTGGGCAGGTTGCGGGCCGGGTAAGATACTGCACGTCGCGGGGACGGGTTTTGAAAATAAGACCAGTGCTGGACTCTGGCACACACCGACTGCGTCATCATGACAACACCACTGGCAGCGACATATAGAAACTGAAAGCAGTGGATGTTCAGGCTTTTCCAAGCGGAAGACCTTACTCCCTTCCAAAAATGTTATGTTTAATATAATTTTTAGAATGGCCAATCAAATCAACTATCGATCCTTAGGGGGCGCATCGGACAATGGATGCTTGTAGACGAACGCCCAACCTATACCCCTACTATCCACGAGCAATACCCCTCCCTCCCACCCTCCCCCCCCTATATGGACATGGCAAAGTATTGCCACAGCCCAGTGATGGGGATGATCAAAATGTGGTGTAAAATACATTTTTGGAGATAGGAATGTCCTTTCGGCCTTAGACTTGATTGATCATTTGAGAATACCTTAATGCCTTGAATCATATAAAAGGGACCAGACTCTTTCAGAACAGACAGAGATCAATAGGAGTACAACGGACCAGGCTGTCACCCCTGGGCCACGGTTACTCGGCCTTGTGGAACCACACACACACACACACATACACATACACAATAACTAGACTAGCGTACTAGACTATTCTGCATATTCACACATTAAATAATGTGGTTGATAATTGAGATACTTTAAATTCTACTTTCCATTTCTTAAGATATTCAACCACTATTAATCTGGTTCTCTATTCGTTATTCATATAAAGATGCAGCTTGTCATGATCATTGCACTCAACAATACACACAAGCATGAATAATAACCTCTCCCAAATGAGGGGTCATTGCCTGGGCGGCACTTGGGAGGGGCTGTTGTGTCGGTCACACCTTAGAATCACTGTCTATTTGCCCAAAAGATAAATCATTTATCTTCAATAGAACATAGAACTCAAAGTCGAAAGCAACGTGAACTGTGCTTACATTGTATACATAAACATTACGTTTACCTCATCACAGGAACCAAGAATCAATCATTTCGGTGGTTTGTCAGAATATTGTGTTCATTTAAGTTCATGTTTAAAATACAGGATATATGCGAGCATGTTACCGAAAATAAAATGATGGGAAAAGGTTATAAACCAGCGCATATTGATGTATACGATAAAATTGTAGCTCATTGTTCGACATGTTTCAACGTGTTTGCATACAAAATGTTGGTTATTTCTAAAACAGTATAGTCTATCCCTATTCTATTCCCTCAATACACAGAAGCATCAAAAGAACAACGAGCAGTTCATTGAAACCCATACACTGATATACACGTTTCTAGAAGTGCTAATATGAAATGTATATTTGGTTGAGAAAAGGTGAGATTCAACGAATTTGTGGTTCGCAGAAACAGTAAAATTGCTTAATTTCCTTTTGGGTCCTTATTTGCCGTGAGACGGCTGATGCCTTGCATGTCACACCAATGCTCCCTACAAGTTAGTACGACGCTTGCTCATTGACAACGTACAAATCCACAGGGGACGAGGATGTGAAGAGTTACACTGATCTCCGTGTTCCAGTGGGTGGAGTTTGATCCGCCCACTCATTTGCATTTTAATAATTTCCACTTTAAAGAGGACATTGATTATTTTCCTAAAAATGCTTCCATATATCAGTGGCAAAACAAGACCTTAGAAAGGGTGTACATTTATATGACGCCTTTGCCCAACAGGATTCGGTTGAAGCCTGTTCTGCAGATCAGGGCTGGAACGTTCTCACTACTGGACCAATGTGAAAATGTGTCAGCAGTATTTACAAAGTCCAAAGTTTTCTATCAAGATAATAGTTCATTGACCTAAAACATTTTTTTTTGCCATTCATGAATGACAAAGATTAATCCATATTTATCAATACAGACAGATCTGGACTCACCAGACTTGGTGGAAACTCCTCATCCTCAATCCTCTATCAACATGGTCTTCACATCCTCCGGCTCTCTCTCCGACCAGTACTCCCGGGATGCTGCTTCCTCAACGGTCAGCATTCAGGGTTCAGGGAACCACTACCATGCTTGTGCTTCAGATGACTATGACGATGTGGGCTTTGACCCATCTATCCTGCCCCCACCTGACCCCTGGATAGACAGCGTGGCCGATGATCCAATGCAGGTGAATTTTGTCAGGTGTTCTTTCATGGTGGTTACATCTGTTCTTGGTTTATTTGTAACTTCTTATTTAACAACAGGGTGTTTAGTTTCACCCCAAGTAAAATAACCGTTAGGTTGAGGGTATGGGATTGCCATTTCATCAAATGCCATTTGTTTCTTCTTATTTTCCATAGTTTAGCTTAACCTGCACTAAATGGAAGAAATATTATAGTCTTGATCTGGAACCGTATTCCTTAAACATTAGCTGCTAACCTTACATCTTTGATCTCATGCAACATAAAACACATTATTATTTTTAATAACACAACTTTTAATAATCATGACATAACATCTGAGGTAGCGGTTAGCATTTTGTTTTCTTAACATTAAATATGAACCTGAGAGGGAAAGTGTCTTTAATGTACAAGGATAATTACTTGAGAATTAGGAGAGTGTACATAAGTGTACAACTTTCAACTCCTAGAACAAAATAGCATGTACCACATGGCCTCCTCCAAACCATTCCAGCACTTTATTGGGTTGGCTGTTAAATCTGCCTCTAACACCCAGGAATATTATCCCATTCACTATGGATCACAACTTCAGCAAAACATTTAGCTGATGTTGTGATCCAGAGTGAATTTATACTCTAGTGTGGTTTCAGCCCACTGTCTACCATCCTTTGAAATGGTGCTGATGTGCCATGCAGTCGAAAATGTATTATTACGGCCAAGTCTTTACACTTTCGAAAGACTACTTATGAAAGTCACTCAACTTCACTTCGAGGGGTACCTTCAAACAGCCTTTTGTGTGATTTAGCAGGTTATGTACTGGGCCTCTCCCAGACATTCAATCAATCATCCACCCTAGACCTGGGAAAGGCATACTAAATATGGATAGCTTATTTAATTTGCCATCTCATTTCCAAACCATGCCCATTCACAGCGAGACTCCTCAATGAACCCAAGCTCCAGCCTCTTCTGGACCTCTGGACCACCTCTTGATTCTGTAATGACAAATTCTCTAACATCTTTCTTCTTGGTTCTGTCTGATTATAGTGTTCAATGGGGTCGGTATGACCTGGCAGATTGGAAAACACATCCATAGTCTGCTGTACTCGCTCTCTGGTTTTAGCTGGCCAGTAGTCATGCTACATGGGTCACTTGGGAAACTATGATATCACATGGAAGAATATGAGACAAAGAAGGCAGCACAACATACCAAATGTTCATGTCCCCCATATCCTCAAATGTCCTCTCTGAATTAGTTTAATGGTAAAATTGTATTGGCTTCCGCAGGCAGTGTTGGCACCCTTTATAGTTTACAGGGCCAACCTTTTTGCTTCCTTCATCTGGTCCTTGAAGAGGACACAAACCTGGTTGGAATCAGGACCAGCCATTTATCCCCTGACTGAAACCTATGATGTTAACCATGTTTGTACCCTGCAAACATGGCGATTACTTTGAAGCAATCGCTGAAATGCTTGCGAACTCTTGATACCGCCCAAGAGTGAGGTATATCGTTTGTGATCTCTTTTTTCTTATATTTTAAAACAAAGGAAAATGGATTAGATATTCATGCAAAGAGTAATCAATACATTATTTGTTAGTCTCGAAGTGACATATAATAGTATTATAAGAAATATATATTTGGCGTACAGAGTACAGAGACATGAGTATATCATAAAAAAGTTGTTCTTAGGAGCATTCTTAAAATGCCCCCTTTTTGCTTATTAATTGGAATGGTGTCCCTCTAATCTAGAACCCCTCAATTTGAGCTCTGTTTCATCCCCTGTACCTTTCCTCGACTTAGTGGAGTATTTTTCAGAATCAGGGACTTGGTAACTAATCCTGCTCCTTCTAGGGTTGGCTCTATCTGCTCTGTGCGTGCATGTTCTCATTAGTGGTAACTCAAGCTGCACTCAAGCTCCACTCTCTTGGACATACATACAATACAGCTTTATTCAATTTGTACTAAAACTAATCTGCCACATCTTTTACACAGAGAAACTGATTCATAACATGTTTCACGATTATTTTGCCACAATAATATATAAGGAAATAGTTTGAGTTTATCAGCCCACACCAGACGACGCACCAAACATCACAAATGTAAAAGAGCATCTTTGTAAAGCCAATGAGCGCTTTTGTTACACCTTACAGGCTTCTTCACCTACTCTCAGCGATGGGTAGCTCGGCTTTTTGGAGGGAATGATTGATTTCACTATTTTACGATGTTATCAGTGATAAAAAAGATGGAAGACATTTAAGCGAGATAAATATAATATTGAAGCACATTCAAATATTATCAATGATAAGATAATTGTACAAGGCGGATTAGAGGATTTTGTTTTGTAAAGTCTATTGTCAGATCAACGTTGGGAATTTCCCATTTAATACAACATCATTGCCATTCTTGGATTCGACTGTTTTGAAGACCCTTGGATCTTGAGCAATTTACTCACAGTGATTGTGAGTAAAAAACTATAAATACTTGTTAGATGATGGTAAAACAAGATTTACAAAAAGGAAGATATTTGACGGTGACCATCACCTGTCATCATGAAATGGATTTTTTGGAAAACTACAGTGACCAACCTTAATGGCACTTTTAACTTTAAGTGCATACCAGCAGTAGTGTAGTCGTAGAGTACTTTATAATGCCTTAAGGGGCAAAGCAGAGACTCTGGAAAACCCTAACTGATAGGAGTCCTTTTCACTGCTCAAAAATTTACTCTGAGTTATGAGAGACCTTAGGATATAGGATTGTTGATAGCTTGTTTTTACTCCTAAAAGTTGAAATAGCACCAACATGACCACATCCTAAGAAATCTTTGCTACTTCGGACAGATGTCGTACTTCGAAAGACATCCAAACAACAGGCTCGGATGTCAGAACAACAGAAATACTTAATCCATGCTTATAAAAAGAAGCTAAATATTTTAAGCTTTTAAATTGAGAAAAGCACAAAAACAAGAGGCATGGTCACTTCAGTGTTAGAAGTCATGTCGCTAGAAAATATATTTCTGCATAAATAGGAATTCTATAGTGCAGAATGAGTTTGAAAACTGGTTTGACTAAAGTGATAATATGTAAAGAAATGTTGAATAGCTTAAATCAACTGAAAAGATTTGAACATAGTTCAAAAGTTTAAAGTCTAATTGGAGTTAACAATGTAACCATGCACAACATTTAAAATGGTTGGGAACAAATAAAGTTTAACAAATACTAACTAAACTAAAATTATAAAGTTTGAATGCATTTTAGATTAATTATAGAAGAGCTGTCGTGATAAATTGTGTGTGTGTGCGTGTGTGCGTGTGTCATCACGCTATTCTTTCACACCTAATTCACCGAGTTAGGCTCATACTGTTGGAGTCTGTGGAGTCTCAGCTTTCATTTAACATATCGTTACTGTAGATAGCATGTTTTTTTATTTATTTTTTGCTACATTAGCATTTATCTTCTACCGAAAGCACACGAGGAGCGTGGAGCGTGTCTATGTTCCCCAGGTCCTATGTTCCCAGGGTCCTATGTCTTTGTATGAGACTGGGGAACATAGGACCCTTTTTAAAGAATAGGGTTCTATGTTCCCCGCTTCTCCCAAAAAAGGGTCCTATGTTCCCCGATATGTAGGCTATGTGTGCCTGGGGAACATAGAACCCTTTTTCAAAAAAGGGGTCCTTTGTTCCCCGGTCTGTTACTTTTTCCACCATTACTGCCAAATTCCGGCCGAGATAACCACCATTGCATGTCTTTACCTTTTGTGGAAGAGGGAGAGACGTCGAAGAGTTCTCCGACGCAGTCTATTTATAATATTGTAATGACCACGGAAGAGGCAGTGAATGAAGTATTGATTAGACAGCGATTTATTAGGAGTCGCAAACGGCAACAATCACTTTCTCCTCCATGCTAAGGTTCACCCCGGACTGCACTGCGCTGAGTTGGCCGTTTGAACGCTGATTGGCTGTTACGTTACACATGTCACTCAGTGGCCACGCTGTTGAACGCTGATTGGCTGTCATCACGCGAATGTCACGTCAAATATTTTTAAAGATTGATAGATTGCGGGGAACATAGGAGGACCCTTTCCAGAAAAGGGTCCTATGTTCCCCGGTTTGTATTGCCACAGGGGAACATAGGACCCTTTTTGGGAAAAACGGGGAACATAGGACTTAAAAAAAAAAAAAAAAGGGGGAACATAGGGATGACCCCTATAAGAATAACCTAGCCACTAGCCATAGAATCATTCTCAAAAATATGTTTTGCCACCCATGAACACCTGATGCTCAATATTCATATTTCCAATAGATTAATAATTTTAGCCCCAGCCACCAAGAGGTACTGTTTAAACTTTACATTGTTTCTTGTTTAAAGATTCATGTTGTAAGGCTCTGCAACGTCTGAAAATGTTAGCTTTTCTGTTAGCCATCTTTGGCTCAAAGCGCAGTGACTCTTGCCTCAACTGAAGTCAATGAGACCAACTGAAAATATACGAAGCGGGTTTAAAACTGAAACTGTGGAACAAGTTTAAATTAAATAAAAAATCGGTTTACATACATTTAAAGTTTGAAGATTTGTTAAATGTTTGAAGGAAGTTCAAGGGTTACAATTTACGAATTGCAAAGTCTGAAGAAGTTAGGTCTCCATTGTCTTCCAAAGTAAAAAATTATATTTAAAAAGTTTTATAATTTAAGCACGCGATTCCAAGTAAATATTAACACAACGGAGTCTCTAGGTGAAATCATTTGGAAGTAGTGTGGCGCAAAATGTGTCAGGGATGAGTTAGAGCGTTGGGGGAGCCAGGCTTTGTCTCTTTGGACTTTACGTCATGGAGTGGTGGCAGTCTAGGACGCCTTTGTGTCACACCCTGTACGGTATTTCATGGCTAATGTCTTTACAGCCATGAAATGGGAAACTACACACATTATCACTGGTGTAGCAATGGATTGCATATTGTGGTCTACTGCAGCAGAGTATAGCATAGTGTAGTGTAGCCAATCTGGTTAATGTTGCCCTTCCATTACTCCCTTACTTTTGAGATTTACGTCAGAAAAAATAGTCCACTGCTGATGAAGAATATATTACTGCCAATGTCCTAACAGACATCTTAGAACAGCCTAAGGTATACTTTAAGACATGATTGATCTATGGGAAAAAAAATACCAAATGTTTCAACAACTATTGATTGAGACAACAAACAAGCAAATTGACAACCTAATGGAAGAGGGAATGTAAACCGAGCCAAGGAGTGTCAACGTGAGAGCTTGGATGGAACTGAGAGCAAGGTCATGGACCCTCTCCAAAGTAGAGCGACCCCCTGGAAAAGTGGTCTGACAACAGCAGAATACCGGCACAGACCCATTGTCTTCAAGGCTTTAGGATGGAAGGAAAAGATGGCTTTTATGGCAAGAAGAAACAAACTAAGAGGCATTAACGTCTACCTTAACAAGATCACACTGAAGCCGTGAGGCTGAAAGAACTCCCCATCATGAAGCTGAACGATCCAAGGAGAACACTGCCTATGTCCGCTATTATAGAGTTATTGTCCACCCCACCGGACTGAAAATTTATTTATTTTTACACCATGTTGATGTCATGTCATGTTGAACACTTCCCATAAAAGGAATTCAATATCTCATGTGAATGTATGTAACCTAAATAATTCATTTCAGGACATAGATAACCATACATAGATGGGACAATGACGATCTATGGGTACCTTCAGGGCCACCTCCCTGTTAAGCTCAGAGGGGACCTAATATCATGAGTTGAAATGCTATTGTTAAAGGTTAACCTGCCCCATCTAGAACCAATAATGCTTGAATTATGTTATTTATATATGTTATTTATACACAGATTATCAAGAAACTGACCCTAAAATTGTTAGGGTCAGTTTCTTGATAATATGTGTGAAAATTACAGAAATGTGAGATCTTGGAGATCTAAATTTATTGATAATATTATACATTTATATTGGTCTGATGTCAGTACACAGAGAAACCCAGATACAGTTTTCCCTGAACTATTGGTTCCAGTTTTGGATAAGCATGCACCTGTCAATAAGATGGCTCCCTGGATTGATGATGAATTAAAATAATGCATTGTTCGAAGAGCAAAAGGAGTGGCCTGGATGCACATCTGTGGACCCTAACTATGTCACTTTAAAAAAAATCCAGGATTATTGACATAAAACATTATGGGAATATGCTCTAGAGTACCTTAATTGCAATATGGGCATCAAGAGATACTTCTCCATCTTTCCTTTAAGCTGAATGTTTTTACAACTGAACCTGTAGATATTGCCAATCTATTTTACTATTATTTTTATTGGCAAACTCATGCAGGAAGCTCAGGCAGGAAATGCCAACACTATACTATGAGCAATTGTATTCATGTATACTAGACAAAATTATTTCTTTGCTTTTACTGTTTTCACTGGCAGCCTATCAGTTTGTTGCAGAGAATGCAAATGCTATTTCTCTATGTACAACTTAAAAAGCGACTACCAGCATGTTTGTTATAGAGATGGGCAACCAACATGCGCTCACAAAAATGAGAGACGATTGGCTATAAGATATTGATCCACATAATATCATGGGAGCATTTCTACGAGACTTCATTGCTTCCTTTGATGATATTGATCATAGCTTACTAAGAAGAGAACTTGTTATTATGTTATTGTTTTTTCTCCATCTTCCCTAGCATGGATAGGAAGCTACCCAACCAATAAAACACAGGAGGTTGGACCACTGCTCTTCTCAATTACAGATGATCTCCCACTTGCTTGTATAAAAGCCTGCATGTCTTTGAATGCAGACGATTCAACACTACACGTCTGCACCAACAGTCAGGGAAACAACCTCAGCCCTCAACAAAGACTCGGAAATAGTATATTGGATCACTTGTCCTGAACATATCGAAGTCTAAGAGCCATCCGCTAAGTGTCGTCAAGAGATGCTTTACTTTTTAAACACACAATCTGACCAAACAGGTCCTGAAGATGGCAGTAATCTTAGTCTGACCAGATACTCCAAAGACAAACCTAGGGAAGATACAACATGCAACGACTCTTCTGCCTGGCGGGTGATGAGAAGTTAAAAGCATTACTTGTTTCTGTTGACAAACAAATAACAAATATGATTGTATTCAAAGATTGAATGTTTTTATAGGCAGCTAACACTTGGCTTTAATGAACACACATAACCCACAAGACATGTCAGCATTGGTAACTAAATAATTCCAATCCCAAAACATATTTGAAAAAATGTGCAGTGCTGTATAGAGCTATGGCTGAAAGGAACGCTGTTCCAGGTCATGTCTCTAAAACACTAAATATAGCTAGTTTAAAAAAAATACAAGGGAAACAACCCCTCATGTCCCTTTGCATTCAATCTAAGTATGCATTGCTGACTTATTTTATTGTATTAACTTTGTTTTAGCATTTTTTTATTTGTGTTTTGTGAAGGTTTGTTCTGTGTCATGTGTTGTGTGTTGACCCAAGGAAGAGTAACAGATTTTTTTGCATCAGCTAATGGGCCTCCTAATAAACCCCTAAATCCTATAGCTCATTCTTGTTTGCACCAATTGACTAGTTGCGGACAGGTCTGACTGCTGCCCTTATGCTGTTTGCATCAGGCTGGACACCTCAAGGCCGGCCAGAGTGCTGCATGCCACACCAGAGCCTTATTCCAAATGGCTCTATTCAGCGCTCGCTAACCTAAAGATTCTGTAAAATGATTCTTTAGGAGATGGATAGCTTTCCTTAAACAATCATCAAAGATGTCCCGTGATCCAGACATAATCAATATGCTCTCCAGTTTTTCGAAACTCTAACCCCTATGTACAAAACCAAGGTCACATTTGGCTAAGCTACCCCCATGCTCAGGTCTCCCAAAATGTCTTTCCTGTCCACTTCCATAACTGTTATTAAGCTGTTGCACTTCAGAGCAGATGCCGGCTTTTATCCAGACCAGAGATGGCAGAAGTGAATCATAATGAGATCCACAAACCCAAGATGAGGGATTCTTTAGCCTATACCGCCCATGTCCAACCAGATGGTGATTATTGGTACACCCCCCCATTACACTATCTCACAACATAGTCAGTAATAGTAAAGAATAGCAAGAAGTACCAGATGTTCTGCTCTTTTCAGTTACAATATCTGCTTGCTTTCTGGTCCCACTCTTGGCTCATCATTACTTTGTTACAGTTTTGAGAGCAGACTTTGACCGTCAGTGGTGTTACACAGGCACTCTTCAGCCATCAATATTTACTCACAGGCATTGTACCATCAGTTACGCCTGTTATTCTCAGAACCGCCCTCACATGTTTCATTCTGGCTAGGCCTGATTTGTGAAACTAAACCCCAGGTCTAAGAGTGGCAGGTGTCCCCTATTGGCCTAACTTGAAGTCGTTGTCCCATCTAGGCCCTGATAGAGGCATGCTCCAGAGCAACCTGAAAGTGACTGAAGAGTTTTTGATTAAGAAGACAAAACTTCCTCAGTAGACAATTGTATCAAAAGTCTGCCAACCAGCCCACAGGCCAAAGCAACTCTGGACAAGACCCGCACACTCTTTGCCAAAGGGAGCTTATAAGTGGGTAGTGGACTGACAATGACCAAACCATGGACCAGCATCTTCAGCCAAAGAAAAAAGCCAACTCAAGCAGAGTTGTAATTTCCCAAGATGGCTTAGACCCAGCACTTTCACTCTAGTGGAACTGAGTTGTATGAGGTACTTTATTGCTCCCCAGGGGGATTCATTATGACATTGTATGCCTGAAAACCTTGGCTACAGTACCTATTAGTTCAGCGATCCCCACATTACACACCATCTGTAGGTTTAAACCTGACCCGATCTATCCCATTGTGCTGGATGGCAAACATTCAGCACTTCATCCTTTGTCTTATGACCCAAATCTATTTTATCCTGGCCCTGAACAGGTATATGGCCGGGGAGATACTTCAGAAGTACTGGCTGGTAAGAGGCAAAGCTATCCGACAGCATCAACACTCTTATCTGCCAATTAGGAAGGTTGTCCGAAAGTATCCAAAATGTACAAGTTACCACTACTTCAACTCAGACTGTAGAAACCAGCACTCTGGTTTTCTAGAGTTAATTTACCCAGTGATATATATGTTCATTTCGCTTCTTATTTTGGTGCTGTCATTCTATCTTAAAGAACATGGGGAGAATTCCAGAAGTGACAATGCTTCTTCTAGTATCTCTGTAGTATCTCTGTTGTTCTTTCTTATCAGCGTCGCCCCACTTTTGGAATCATGGGATCTCATGAATATATCTCTCTCTATAGATAGCTGATTTGTACGAGGCTAGAAACTCAAATCAATGTATGAACTGGAAAAGTGAAGACCTTTGGCTGGTTTCATGGTGTACGATACTAGGTTGTCCAGCGATCAGTTTGTCAGAGGGATGGGCACTGGTTCCTGAAGCTTCTCCAGGCAGAAACCGACCGTATGGAGGGCTGGTGTCGACAGATGGAACTGGACCAACAGGCAAATTACCTGACAAATGACAGTATGTCTTTTTTAGTGGCGTATGTCATAATCCATCTGTCAACATGTCTACGTGTGTTTAGACTTCCATGGCAGAGTTCTTGTATTTCATTATTTTTGACAAAAATACCCAAATTCCATTATGTTCCATCATTCTAACGTTGCATGCAAATAATGGGCGTAATCAGGTTTGTCAAGATATGGCATTCGAAAAATATTAGTTATTCGTATTTAGAAAATGACTGAACATAATACAGTGTTACTTCGGATGCCGAATAGTATAATTTGCAGAAAAATATGTTTAAAATAAGAATGCTATGTTTAATGTCAGATATTGTGTTTTTGTGGTTCCACCCCACTTTTTTTGCAGTGCTGGGTAAAGTAAGAAGCGCAGTAGGAAGTGCCAAGCTGCTAATGTCACAGAAGTTTCAGCAGTTCAGGAAGCTGTGCGAGGAGAATCTGGTGAGTTTCTGTTTATTTGATCTCTTTTGCTCTCTTCCTTTTTTTAGACCTGTAGCAGCAATTTATTTATAGGTATATTTATTTATATTTATTTATAACACTAGTCACAGAACGTGGATGTGCTCTAAAGAAATATCTTAAGAAAAGTACAAGGAGACCTGCATAACCCTCTGTAGCCTCTGAGGCATCCTCAACTTCATCCATGTGTAGATGACCATGACAGCCAAGACAAGCATGAATGTCAGTTAAGATCAAAAACCATTCAGTAAACAGCACAAAAAAGTGAGAAAAAGAGAGGTTAAAGTTTTCACGCAATTTAAGCAACATTTTCCATGGAAATATATTTGCAGATGAAAATAACCTCAACCTCAGTTTGCAAAGAAATGCATATCTTCATTTGTCGTCTATGTATTTAGAAGGTTGAATGTGAGTTCACTAATAACTCCAAGTGTAAAATAGTGTAACACTTAGTAATGCAGAAACAAATGTAGAGATGATGATAGATCTATGGATTTATTTTACCACTGTGGATGCAATAAAAAGACTGTGTGGAGAAATGCAAATAATAAGTACCCTCGATATCGCCATTGTATTTTGACATGGACGAGGTGAGGCCATGAAGGACCCAAATGTGATTTGTTGAACAAATGTATTCGCAGGCAAGAAGACCCATCAACAATCTACCTTGATATGATTTAAGTCAATGTAGCTTTGTTAACAGCCTTAAGATATTGAATGTCTATGGGAGATATTAAATGGATAGCCTATCGGGAGTGATAGAGAAGTATCACGGTCTAGATGGCATGTTAGTTAGAAACTGACGCAGCTGGATAGTGTGCTGCATATGCGTAATTTCTGTGTTATTTGGACCTATATTGGATTTCATAACTATTTGATCTTAGCTGTGAAAAGTTTGTTTTGGATGTTGACATTTTAGGAGCCAAAGCATATTAGGCTTGTGCATTATTAATACATTAGTGTTGTTGTTTACATTTACATTATATGCAGAGTTTATACAGAACATACAGCCAATGGATTGTATTAGTTATTGCAATATAGATAATATTTTCATGGATGATACAGGTTTAAGCTTTTTTCTGTAACGTTGTTCACTATACATGAGCATAGCATTTATTTATTTTTAATTTTTGTTCATAATGTTCTTGCTACGTTTGCTTAAAAAAAGATTGCTTTCGCACTTTGACGTGCATTGCTACTTTAGTCTTTTGTTATGCGCCAGTTTAACTGCATTGTTTAATGGTGGAGAAAAACACATTTTTCTTACCGGAATTTACTGTTGTGGAAGAAGCTGTGGACATATTTTGTTATCTAAAAAAAAGCGCTCAGCAACAGAAAGAAATACCATCAATTGAAATTGCAATTTTTGTGCATGATGTTTGTCATGATAAATAATTAAGAAAAAGGTAAAAAATATATATCCTTAGCTACGTTTCCACCACAGAAACTTTACCCCAGAACTAAGAGCCTTTGCAGGAACAAATGACGTTTCCACTGCTGGAACCAGGGTATAAATTACGTTCCAGGGACATTATTTCTACCAAAAAAATATCCCTGTGGCTTGCATAACCTAAGAATCAGTACGAGACCTGACAATATGAGGTTGAGGGTTGAATCCTTTTCCCTGCCGCTGTTCTCATTGGAAAATGCTGCACATTCACGTCATAAAAACTGGTGAGGCTTGCAGTGCTGAACATTTCTGATTGGTGGAAGAGCCACATAAGTTTATTTCAGCCATTTCACTTCACATGTTCACTTTGAACAAAGTATTGTTATTGCATCCATAGTGTTGAACTATATTCATATAATTATCGCTTTCTTTTAAATGTGTTGATCATTGGCCTGTAGTTGATCACCACAGGCCAATGTTTACTCACAATGCAGGACGTGATTATAGGTTGCTTTTGATGACATGACGTTTCCAGTTGTATCATGAAAGTTTTCGTTTTGTATACCAACTTTCTCCAAGATAGCCTATTTTGAGTTATCGAATGAACAGGGAGACAACTAACATCTCAAAAACAAGTATTATAGAACTCACACCATTTTATCTTATTCCCCCCCATCCGCAAACTGTCATTTTCTACACAATTTTACACTTCTATAAAAAATAGAATCCATAATAATTAAACTCTTTAAATACATAGGATATTTTGATTAGGTTTTGGAGCATCCACTCATCTATCTGCCACAGCCTTTCTAGGAGTCCATTTTGTGCATGAGTGTGAGCAGTGATGAACAGAAGGGGCTGGGCACTGCTGCTGACTCCTGTGCTGGGCTCGTATGGCGGCGGGTCAGCTGTTAGGACCGGGACACACTACTGTAGTGACATCGGTGTGATTAGTCGTGGATCGTCAGATCCGATGAGCAGGAGGTAGGCCCTCTGCAGAGCACTGGCGGGCTGGTTGTGTTCGGCTAGTCTCAACGTCCTCACAGTGAAGGCTCGCTGGGCCTGGTAGATGATGGGTGGCTGATCTGGAGGAGACACTGAAGGATACTGACACTCTGTGCAAGACCTGTAGCTGCTGCGAAGTGGCGTGACAGAGTCCGCAGAGGAACCTTCACGGCCTCTCTCCTGCCTATGTTTCCTCTGCGTGGTAGCACGCTGTTCCCGTCTATGGGCAAACCCCACTGTTCCCACATGTATTTGCACAGTTCCCTGAAGGCGTCAGTGAAGGTCTTCCACCATCTTAACAGGGTGGAGGGGTGGACCACCACTCAAGCGGGGGGGATAATTCGCCTGCAGTCCGAACTTAGAGCCGCTGCCTTCCGACAGCCCCCAAAATCAACTTGCCGCTTTGTGGGACGGATGGTAGGTCTGTGGCTCACAGAGCGCTGCTGATGTAAACAACATAATGTACGCTGGTCTGCCTGTCGGCGAGGGGGACCAGGCCTCGGAAGCAGAGGAAGCTAGCACCCAACTGGGAGTGACATGGTTTGTTTTTCTTTCCTTCCCTAAAATATATATATATATATATATATATATATATATATATATATATATATATATATATATATCGTAGCGGGCCAGTGGGTGTGGGGTTTCCAAGCCACCTAGTTGAATGATAAAACCACACAACACAGAGAGCAGGTCCAACTCAGGATGGTTTATTCACCTAGTAAATCAAAACCACCAGGGTGGGGGAAACAGGGTGATCCCCAATCCGTAGTCCTCTCTGTAGCTTGCTAGCCCTAGCTCCCGCCCTGTCTCTGGCTTGTGGTAGCCTGCTCTTTCTTTTAACCGCCAGCACTCCAGCTTAATGGCCTTCAGACCTGCCTCATTGATTGGAGGAAGTCCATGTATGGCTTGGGGTTGGAGCCAGCAGGTTGCCAGACCTACCACTCCCCTCACTCCTCCCTGGCGTCTGCTGCTATATATATATATATATATATATATATATATATATATATATATATATATATATATATAGATAGATAGAGATAGAGATATAACTTATTTTGACTAAATGGCTCTTCATCTTTACACAGCTTTGCCTTAGGCCTACAAACCTTTGCTGTCGTGCAGCACGAGTCGGTAGGCCGTGTGTAGAATTCATTATTTTTCAGTCCCGTCCATCGCCCTCCCTTCAGCCCCGGGCTTTGTCCGCCTCCATGCAGCATTCCCGTGTCCCTGTTGGCTTGGGACCCTCCTAGACCCCAACTTTCCCTGCTTCCTCCCTACAGTCTATTGTCTGTAAGGAGAAGGCGGAGCAGCTCGTTACGCTCGTGGCAAGGTCCTCTATTGCAGTGCCCGTCCTGCAGCTGTTTCTCCACTTGCAGAAGAGCAAGTCCATCACACAGGGTGTGAAGGCGGTAGGGGCCGGGGAATACGGCGTACTCCTAGACAGCGTTCCTCAGCTGCCTGCTTGCCCTCTCTCAGAGCGCTGTGCTTGTTTCCCACTATAGGATATATACTATATAGGATAAGAGGCTGAGGTGGGGACCTCCCATTCCATTCAAACAGCGTCCTCCACCCTTTTTAGGGTTGGGAGAACCTAGGTTGCAGGACCCCGTTGCGAGCACAGCACTGCTACGGGGGCGTCTCTTGGAGATGAGCCATTACTGAATCTTTGCGTGTTCAACAAATCCATTTATGAGCGGAAAATCAAAAATCTCCCTACCAGAAGCGTTGCTCCGAGATAGTGAGAACTGTGTGAGAGGGGGGGCTTTGTCACAAGCGGTGGGGAGAAGTTCCTCTCCCACTCGGTCGGAAGTGACTGACTCCCCATACTTCACACATTAATGTGTTGGAACGTTCCATGGTGATGAATCGTTTTACATTTCTCCCACTTGGCTCCGCCGCGTTGTGATCATGACACAGACAGCATGTCAGCAGAGGCTTCCATAAACCAACAGGGCTGGGTGCTCCTCTGTCCTCCACCGAGCGGCGCACCAGCTCTGGCTATGGGCCTACCGGAGCCCTGCGTTCCGCAGGCGCCCAGCGGACCTCATCTCTTGTATGTGTTCTCGCTTTGAGGGTAACAGCGGTCACCCACTGGTCAAGAGATGGTTCTCGCGTGGGGCTAGCTGTGTTAGCCTTTTTTCCTGTGTGTTCTAGGATCTTCCCACCGTGTTGGATGCTCTATCCGTTCAGACGGTACTTTATCGGGTTTGTTTCTGACTAATGGAGGAGTGAGATGGCCGCTCTGTCAGCCCATGCTGTTTGTCACAGGGGGGACAGCTTTTCGCGCTGCTTTGACCCAATCCTGTGCTGAGCCCCAAACTGTACTGCAGGCTTTTCATCCCCCACCTCATTCTTGTGAGGCTGAGGCGGACTTGCATCTCCTGTGCTCGATGCGAGCACTGGCGATGTACGATCAACGCTTGCCGACATTCCGTTCCACAGAACAGTTGTTTGTGTATTGTAGCGACGCTGCCAAGGGCCTTCCTCTCTCTAAACAGTCCCACTGGATTTGTGTGGGTGTTTTAGCCCACACTCGGCAGGGCTTAGCTCCACCACTGGGTGTTAGAGCACACTCTACAAGGGGAGTGGCCGCTTCTACGGCTTTACTCAGTAGAAGACATCTTCACGGCTGCATCAGTGTCTTCCCCCGGCCCCTTTGTTCGCTTCTACATGTTGTACCAGGAGCTGTTGTCTGTTATGCGCATTGTGTTTATTAAGCGGGTTATGTCCGAATTTGTGTACTTTTAGTCTACCGTCGCATAAATTTGGTGTGTTCACCGGCAAGCTAGAGCTTTTTGTCGCTTTGTTAGACAATTTAGCTGGTCTTATTATTGTTACGCCCGCTAGCCGGTTTTTCTTATTTCCGCGCGGACATAGGAGCGGCCTTGGTGCTTGTTACAACCTTATTGCTTGTTTCCCACCTACTGTTCCCTTATATTGCTGAAAGAATAGTGTGTAGGCTGAACGCTGCTGTGCGCTGCTTTATATACACGTGCCGTGGGGAATGTGGGAGGGGCCCATGGTGATTGGTACATAACTCCGGTAAACATTTCCTCCCTAATTTGGAGGGGTGGTGGCTCGAGGCAGCCCGCCAGCTCCTCTCCACTCTCTGCCATCATCTTCCAGTGCTGCAGGTTGCCAAAGTGCCCTTGTAAAACCAATGGTGGATCTAATTTACACAACAGTGTTTAACTAAACTATATTTACCTCTGTTTACTTTGCAGTGTTCCTAATACTGGTAATAACAATTTCTAATTATTATCTATTTCTATCTTCTTAACTATAACGGAGGAATACAACTATACATCTATTATATTGTGCAAATGTATACTGTATGTATTATATAATGCATGGCTGGTCAAAGAAGTTCACATGCAAATATATATATATACATCCCCCTGTATAAGCGCAAACTTGGTATTTTCCCGTTAGTGGCATGCAATACCGTCTTAGGCGAGCCTGACGTTATCTACCTACCTACCAACCACTACTGCAGTAGTGTATACATTATCATTGACTGCGACAACACAGTGGGTTAATTACTCTTGTAACATGCATCGCATAACAAAACAACTACCACATCTCTAACTCACGATCTGCCAATATGCCGTCCCACGAGCCTCTTCCGTTCAGGGTTTTTTCAGTGCGTACCACCAGGCCTGGAAAAAGCTCTAGGGGAAACGCTGTATTCCTTTATTGATCATGGTTGTGATCATTTTATAGAAAGGTGGCATATTGTTAAAGGCTTGTTCATCATGTAAAGGTGGTAAAAGTAATTTCTGGTGACCCCCCGTGGAATAGCTCCTACCCCAGGTTAAGTGTGTCCTGGACACAGCCCCCTCCCCCCACATGTTGAATAGCTCCGGGGTATGTAAGTCCTGGACTCACAATAATTCTCAGAGGCCCATGCTTGGATTCTCACTGTGTGGAGCAAACATGACAATGACCATTGACCTAAATTTCATGTAGGTTTGAATAATTTGGGATTGTGTGTGACCCTGCAATGTCTTTTATCATTAGTCTTTTGACTGCCTTCCATTCAAATCTTTTTTATTGTCCTACCTGCATCCATCGCATCTTCACCTATCATGTCTCATTCTTTCTTCTTTTATCTTTTGATTTTTTTTGTCTTCTTTTGTTATCAAACTGCATCCACATGACTTGTATCATTCCAGCCTACCTTTTAACAACCCCATTCATCTCTGTTGTTTTCTCTCTCTTTTCCCCGTCAGAACCCCAATGCTCATCCAAAGCCAATGTCCTCCGACCTGGCTGGCTTCTGGGACATGCTCCAGCTCTCCATTGAGAATATCAGCCTTAAGTTTGATGAGTTGCTCCAGATCAGGGCTAACAACTGGAGGCCTTTGGACCCGCCTGAGAGGAAGGTATAAACAATGTCTGGACGGATGGCCAGCTGACCCTATTTGATGCATTTATAAACTTAAACAGTATTTCTCTAATGACAATAATGACAATCTAATAATGGATGGGTCCGGAATAGGGGATGGGTTGAATCGTTTCGAACCAATATTTGGGGCACCCAACATAATTTTTGAATAATAAATAACAATAATTATTATTTTCAAATTTCATTTTCATGAAATCGATATATTTTTATGATAAAATCCGATCCATCGTTCACTCAAGCAGTGGCGGCTCGTTCATAGAGGGCGCTGGAGCGCCACCCTCCCGCCGACCTGCCTGCCTGTTTTTATTTTTTATTTAATATAATAATCTTTTTCATTTTGAAAAAATAATCTGTGTTAATTACATGCTAATAATGATTTTACTTTTAGAACTCTCCAGAATGATATTTGCATGCCGTTTCACGTTCAACGTTTATCGTTGGGTGTAGTAGCCAATAGGCTGTCTTCCCAGTGCTCCAGTTCGTTCAGCCCAACCGTACTGGAATTTGAGCCAATGGAAAATGGTTAAGCCCCGGTTGCTATGCAAAAAAGTACATATTTCGTACATATAATATATCAGTTTCGTTGAATTTTATGGTTTGGGGCTCTGAAAATATCGCCCCTAGTACGGCTTCTCAATGGGTTCCGGGAGGGCTCGCCCCAATGAGCTTGCGTCATACGTAACTGAGCAAAGAGAGGGAAGGAGCATCTTCGATCAAGTCACGTTCTACTTTCTAGATCGTGACTGTACCTTGCAATTCCGTTGTGTCTTTTAAAGAAGTTCCTTTTAGTCGGCGATCAAATTCAGACAAATTGCCATTAAAACAATCAGAACCTCCAAGACCAAATGTAATAATTAAACAGGTTTCTACAAAGGGGAGGATGTCATACACCCGAGGAAACCCTAGCCCTAAGAAATTGGTACGAGAGAAAAGGCGGTCTAGCAGGCTGTGAAGAAGCTAACGCAGTGTTCTGCTCCCCCTGCCTCCTCTTCCACCCTGACGGCCGCACGGCAGACAGGACTGCGCGGGTATTTCTATGTACCTCTGTGATAACTTATTTTACTTTTGTAAGACAATGCTTTCAAGGTCAGTCAATAAATACTTGACTTAGTATACTGCCCCTGTCTTTATGTTGTTGCCGGACATATTTTCTCCTGTTAAGCTATTTTACTGCATACATTAGATTCATGTAAATAATTAATTGTGGATTGCACCATTTTTGGGTGCCCTGGTTAGTTTTCCCCAAGGGCCAAATAAGGTCAAGGATGCCAAGTCAAGGACCAAAATGTCCAGGGGTTTTTCCATTGCGCCAATAAAAGCTGTTTTATGTGCAAATGATGTTCTTACTAGTCTTGGTAGTATTATTATAAGTAGTAGCAGAAGCAGTAGCAGCAGCAGTAGTAGTAGTCTTGGTAGTTTTAATAATGGTCACACAAGAAAAAAAATACACAAAATAGGTCGAAAGTATTTAATTATTTACTTTTCCTACTAGTTCCTCAGTGTTGAACACAATATCCCCGAAGGGTCTTATTTTCGATGATGACCGGCGTTCTATAAATTATCCCGCTTATTACACGGCTTCTTGCCAAGACGAAAAAATAACTTCACATAGTGTCTTCTTACAATTTATTTGTTATCATTCTGCTTCTGCGTTCATCAGCAGAGAAGCGTTGATCAGCAGAGAAATAGTTTGCCAAAGACTATGACGTCGCTTTGCAACCAAGGACGCTGGGGTTGATAACTTAGCGGACTACTTGCGGACTGATAAGAAAGACGTGAATCAGAGGCAAATAAATTCACTTTCTTTGACAGTGGTCAATTATGCTTAGCAACGGCCAATTATCCAAAAATAATTGACCACCAAACGCTGGGAAATAGCCGTGTAATAAGGAAAAATTACAGACTGAAATGTTGCAACAGAATTGTAGTTTATAGGAACAGTGGGATGGAGTAGGTAGAGAACTAGTCTCTGGCCATGCACACTTTCTCTATCTCACTCACCAAGCGTACTTCTGCATTCGGCAATCTGTACCCCAATACAGATGGCATAAGCCCATATAGGGGTCGATGCATTCCACCACAGTAGCTGTTGCTAACAAAGGAAAACCTGCAAAAGACCAACTCACACGAAGGAACCCATCATTATGTCCATGTTTTTACTCTCCCTTTCTTCAATTCCCCCCCAGGAGATATGGCGCCCGCCACCAGTCCAGAAGAAGCCTCCAAAGGGGCCCCAACACCACCACCCCCCCCTGGCCAGAGACCGATCCCTGGAGAGCTCTGAGAAGCAGAAGCAGGAGGCACGGAAGCGCCTTATGGCCGTCAAGCGAGCGGCCTCTGTGCGGCAGAACTCTGCAACTGAGAGCGCCGACAGCATCGAGATCTACATCCCAGAGGCACAGACTAGACTATGAGGAGAGAATGGATTGGCACTCGATGTTGTCACACACTCACACACAGGCCTCAGTTACACCTACACAGCTACACTTACAATGGCATGTGATCGGCTATGCTAGTTCAGAACACAGACCTCACATCCAGACGTTTACACTAAAATCCTAAATTGAATGTTTTTAAAACCTGGTTAGTTTTTCTAACCGTTAATGCTATTTAACAATTACTCCCCAAAGCTGAGGTGAATAATTGTTTTAGTATATACTACACGTGAACACTTCACTCAACTATAAATAAACAAGATAACACTTTTTGCTGGGATTTATTTGTTTTTATTAGCGGTTTATTTGTTTCTATTAGCCTGACGAGACGACCGTCACGTGCACTATTTTGCGATGAAAACAATATCTCGAGTTTGAGATCTCAATCATGGGATATTGTAACCAGACTCTTGCCAGATGAATTTCGTTCAACCTAGCTCCACTCATCCATCTGCGATCAATCCATTGGAGAGGTGTTTAAGAAGGCTGGGCCTTATCAAAAATCCTTGCATATGATTGGATAAACCACTTGTCCGTCATCTTTATTGACGTGCTACTTCAACCACTCACATCAAAACCAACCTATGATGCTGATGAGAGCGACGCAGCCCTTCTCTGATGTTCTTTTAAAGAAAGAATATTCGCTAGATTGGACAACATTGATGCAATAGCAGCATCAATGTTGACGCTTGATTCCTTGATGTGTGCCGCAATTGTCGTCGGAATCAAAACAACCACAACCTCTACCATTCGATCTGGTCCCCAAATCCCGCTCAACGGGAGCGATCCCAGATGGATGAGTGGAGCTAGTTGGAACGAAATTCATCTGGCAAGAGTCAGATTAGGGATATTGCCCAATACCCCGAGATAGCGAACCAATCAAATTGCGCCATCTTAGGAGGTTCACGTGTAGCATATACTAATATGTATTATCAGATCACAAAGGTAAAATATAAACAAGTGGAATTGAGACCGCAAATTTCGGGAACATGCCTCTTCATTTGCAAACTTTGCATACTGCATACACATGTTTCAGCCTTTACGCAAACAAATAAATGGATTACATTGCATAAATAACATACACACTATGACTACATACTACACTGACCGAAAGAAAAACACATCTTCAAATATTGGACCAACATGTTACACTGGTCCACACACTTAAACACCACCTGTACACTAAATGACTATTGTTTTAGAGCCATATGAACACTATTAATATAGTGAAGAAAAAATAGAGGTAGATGTTTTTACAATTGATTCTTCTCTATATTTAAGTCTTAATCTCTTCCCACATTCTTCTCCTCCCCATAATGTTCTTAAAAAAACGTTCCTAACATTTTCCTTACATTACGCTTTCTTAACACTACCCATTATTGTTACCCTCACCATATATTATTGAAAGTCATAGATCATTTTGAATGTTCAGTTACAATAAACAAAAGTTCAGTTTTGTAAATGTAATTTATTGGCGTTTCTTTATCACAGTAATTTGGCTAAATACTAGGTTGCACACTAGCAATATTAATTGACCATGAGATGGTACTGATTATATGGGACAGATAGGATCTTATAACTATTAGCAAAAGGGAGTGAATGATATGGATGTGGTTTTCCTACAGTTTGTTAATGGTTGGCTGGTCTGTCAGCGTTGTACCACTACACTGATATACTCATTAACTAGAATGCCATCAATTGTTTTTATATTAATTATGGTTTACTTTATATGGCCTGGTCTGCTTCCTCGAAATGACACTTGTTACATATAGTTTGGGTTTTATTCTTTTCTGTTTGTGTATATTTTTTGTATCTATAATGGTGTCTTTTTTTACAGGATATTGTGGAAATGTGGATGCCATTGATTTAAATATGAAACAAATCAAAATAAATCAGCAATAGGGATTGGTGAGCTAAGCAGATTAAATTATGTGTATACAAAAATATTGTTCAGTTGCTTTGAAGACGAGTCATTTGTGCATGAATATGTTAATACGTGTAGATAGGGTGATAATGTTACTTAGAATTGTGTTACCCATGGTAAAAAAAACAATGAAAATAAAGGGGACAATGAGCCATAAGTCTTAGTCTGAAATATCACTATCAATAAAACAGCATAAACAAATATTCCTAAAAACGTCTCAGTAAAAACTGAAGTTGATTCAGCAGAGGCAGCCGCTGATTACACTACATGTGCCAGACGCATTCCACATCTCTTGAGGCATGGGAGGTTGAACTAGAGAAATGTATACACACATACATGCAGATAGGCCTACTCAACAAAAATTGATAGAAATCATTCATTTAGACTCTTAGACCCAATGGAATACCATTCATCCATCAGACTATTCATTCAATTTAAAATGAATAAGTTTCAAATTTGACTCCATGCAGAGGAAATTAGTTAAATTCCTCAATTCTTTCTGAACAACGCTTGCTTAAGTAATAACCAAATTGCTTTGGTAGATTATTAAACTTCCGAGCCCTCTTCTCATTTCATTTATTTGAATTGAAGCTTCAGCCAGAATTTCCAAATCCACTTTGAATTATGTGTTTAGAAGATGGGAAATGGGGAAAGGCTATGGGTCTCCTTTGTCCCTTGAACCCAACAAGCCTGTCTCCACCAATGGAAGGAAATACAGCATTCAAAAGATTCAAGATGGCTTTCAGTGGACTGTTAAAAACAACCAGACATCTACGTATGTAGTAGGGGAACCCAAACCATAAGACCCTGATGTTGAGCATCTCCTCATGATCATGCTTCTGACCACTTGGGGTACTCCAGCAATGGGATACTCATAATGTGATGACAAGGGGAGGAATCTGAAGGATAGGGTCCAAGTCATCAAACCTGACTTGGCATTCTGGGCTCAACTTGTGGATTAGTCAAATTAAACACTTAAGAGTCTTGATACCAAATATCCCACATTTGGCCACCAACAATGCTAAAGATGTTTATTCTGGGGATCTCATGGCACAGAGAACCAGACATAGAGTGTGCATAATAAAGTGGTTCAGTGAGGGCAACAAGGAATATATAATGGCCTACAAGACAGGGGAGAAGAATGAGAAGACCGGTAACAAGAAGGCAAGGGCTCGGTAACAGGCGGGGAGTCAGACAGCAAGGGGTCACTAACAGGCTGGGTAACAGGCAGGGAGTCGGACATCGAGGGCTTGGTAACAGGGCAATCAGACAAACAGGCTGTAATCGAAAGAAGATGCAGTTATTTTCGCCTCAATGGGGGGGCAGCCGCGAACTCGCAGCAAGCCGCAGCGAGGCTGTTCTCAAAAAGCTCTTGAGAGGCCAGAGTTGCATTTCTAATTCTAATTCTGTTTTTGTCCTTTGACAATATCTATTATATGGATAACAAACATGCGTAATGGTCACATTAAACGCAACTGTTCGTTGGTCCGTGCATGAAGGGTTAGGGTTAGGGCTTTGGATAACTTAACGGTTTGAATAAGGGTTAGGGTAACCTAACACTTATTACCACCGTTATTCACACCAGAACATCCTGGCGAACATAACGCTGTTTTAACTTATTGTATACTTATTCAAAGTAAAATAATAATCCCCCTCAAAATAATCCCTCTCATCCGCCAACAGCCAACGCTTCACTATTTTACACCTGGATTAAAATACCAAACTCCATGATGATTAAATCCACAAGAGGACATGTGATATGTTCTCGTTCTAGTCCTCGATATCTAGCCTACTTCCCGGGTGCAACTATTCGCGTTATAACCGATTTTGTTTGTCACCAAATTGTTTCCTTTTCTTAATTGGTAATGCAGCTGATTTTAAAGACCTCGACCCTCCTGTATCCGCACTGGTCTATGTAAATGTGACCGGCTGAATCTGCGTTGTGTTTCTTTTTTTAATGAATGACGTGACCCACGATCTGTCCGGACTCGGGAACTCCGACGTCCATTTATTCGTTGCTGAATCTGAATACACACATGAACAAATAGCTTCCTCTTAGCACTTGTGCCCTTACTCCAACTCCTCTCTTCCCAAGGGAATTGGAAAAAAGGGAGCACATACAATATTATAATAAAAATTATTGAAATCAAAGAAATAAAAGACAGACCTGCATACACACATGAACAAATAGCTTCCTCTTAGCATTTGTGCCCTTACTCCAACTCCTCTACGAAACACACATGGGGGGAAGGGGAACTGGCATGACTACACGAGGGTTAGGTGCATGCTAGGACATCGCAACAAAACACAAAGTTCCCCAAACACTGAAATCTATCTAATAACTATGGATAAATATCTACCCCAGACATCCAATCAAACAATGTATAATCAAAATAACATATATGAATAATGATAAGCAATAAGATGGTCAAAGATTTGATTACAAAATAAATGTACACACCTCTTCCCAAGGGAATCGGAACAAAGGCAAGAGGGCAGGGGGCGCGGGAAATTTATGGGGTTCTCTGGAATGTGGGCGGGAGTACAGAAGGAGGTGGAGCCAAATCAAAGAACAAAATCAAATAGAACATAAGGCGGCATGGAAAGCTAAACTTCAGGTAATAGAAAGAAAAACAAATGCAATTTTGTAATTTAAAAGATATAACACCCTGTTACACTCACCCCCCAGAATTAAACAAACACTTGAACCATAAATAAAACTTGCCCAGACCGGGCTGTAAACGGACCACAAGAAAACCAAGACTTCGGCAATAGGTGCCACCCAATAAAGAGTTAAGAGTACCCAGAGGTTAGCTAAGCCCCTGGGAACACTATAGACAACGTGAAGTGCCATTTACACCACACATACTTAGGCCATACTCGGACCGGGCAAATAATAACAAATAAAACAAATAAACAAATAAATAAAAACAATAATAATACACTTGCCATGGGTAAAACCAGGAGACACATGCAGTGTGTTCACAAGGGGGAAAACATCAATGGCGAGGGCAGGGGCGATTCTAGGGAGTGTGGGGGCCCTAGGCAGAGGATTGTTGACGGGGGGGGGGGTATGGAGCGATTGTTGACGGGGGGGGGGTATGGAGCGATTGTTGACGGGGGTGCCCCCCCTTCCGCGGTGCGGGGCTTTTGAAAATTTGCAAGACAATCCTTGCTTTTCTTCACCCCGCGGCACGACATTTTAAAAACACTGTAAACTAAGTCACCAAACGCTATATTTTCTTTCTTCTCAGACACTCTCAGATTCACTGAACTGATAAATTTGGTTCGGGAGAAGAGATAAAAGCCCGCCTACACTGTAAACTGATGGGTTGACTTACCGATCCAGGCCAATCAGGAGGCGCCTGAGGCTCACGTGCACACTGCATCATGCACAGTTTCTAGATCCCTCTCTGTTGTGCTGCGCGCTCGCTACACAGATGCGAACGCGGTTAGGAGCACGTCTGTCTCCTGTGCGCGGTCTTGCTCTCTCGCTCTCCATTTTCGACAAGGAGGCGCTGGGTTGAAACAAGGAGGCGCAGCGCCCCTCTTTCCCGGTTTAGATTAACCCCTGACATGTCACATAAGCTCAAACATGGACTACAGTGGATACTGGCCGAACACCCAGAACCGTTTCCAGTTGTGCCATGGACTCTATGAACCTAAAGACCGGCTTGATAACTCTCCCAAATCTTGAAGTGTGGCGATCACTTGTCTGAGAACTCTGAGGATGAGCATCAATTACCGGAGACACATGGGGCTCAGAGGAGGGGGATGACAACGGGGTAACACTAACAGCACCAGCAAGCCCATCCAATGCAGGAGGGATCATCAGAATAGGTAAGTCACGACTGCGAGTGTCATCCTCATCCCTGACTGGGGACTGTTCACGGACCCACGAAGCTCTACGGTCATCGCTATCCTCACTGACCCAGGAGAGCGAATCAGCCATAGTGGGATCAACTGCACCACAGTCTGTCTCAATTGCTGATGCCTCACACTCAGGTAAGTTTGACTTGGGGCAGCCATCATTCACACTGCTGACGCCCAGGGTATCCAGACTCTCATCCAAGGGGAGGAAGCTGACCTGGAGCAGGAGATTCCGGTGCACCACCCTCTCATGTCCGACTCGATCCCTGATCTTATAGATGTGGAGAGAAGGCTTGGAGGCCACAACCGTGTGAACAACCGGCTCCCATTTGTCAGCAAGCTTACGCTTCCCTCTGCCACCCTTGTTTGCCACAAGAACCTGGTCACCGACGGAGAGAGGCAGACCCTTGACCTTTTTGTTGTACTGGTCAGACTGGTGTTTCTGCTCAATAGCAGAGTTCTTCTGAGCCAGGAGCATAGCAGAGTGGAGGTCGCTCGCCAGAGACTTCACATAGGCATCATAGTCACAGACTGTTTCGTCACGGAAGACATTCTTGAATAGGAGGTCAACCAGCAGCCGAGGGACCCTCCCAAACATCAAATAGAATGGCGCAAAGCCAGTTGTCTCATGTGCCGTACAATTATAGACAAACGTCATCGTCTGGACCATTTGGGGCCACTTCTGTTTGGATCTGGGAGGGAGAGACCGTAGCATGTTACCCAGAGTGCGGTTAAACCTCTCTGTGCCGCCGTTCCCCATGGGATGCTATGGGGAGGTCCGAGACTTGTTGACACCAGCCAGCTCCAGAAGTTCAGCAATGAGCTCGCTCTCAAAGTTCGCACCCTGGTCAGAGTGGAGACGCTGAGGGAAGCCGTAGACACAGAAGAAGTTGTCCCAGAGCTTCTTCGCCACTTTCCTTGCCGTCTGGTCCTTGCAGGGGAAAGCATGTGCTAATTTGGATAGTGGATAAAAGAGATAGTAAATACTACCACTGCTACACAACCATAACACGTATATCCCTGCGCTAAAAACCTTCATATTCACCCCGGTGATAAGTCAGCGACATGGCCCGTACCAAGCAGACCGCTCGTAAGTCCACTGGAGGAAAGGCTCCATGTAATCAGCTGGCCACCAAGGCGGCCCGTAAGAGGGCCGCCTCCACCGGCGGCGTCAAGAAGCCCCATCGTTACAGGCCCGGCACCGTGGCCCTGCGTGAGATCCGTCGCTACCAGAAGTCCACCGAGCTGCTGATCCGCAAGCTGCCCTTCCAGCGCCTGGTGAGGGAGATCGCCCAGGACTTCAAGACCGACCTGTGCTTCCAGAGCACGGCCATCGGGGCCCTGCAGGAGGCCAGCGAGGCCTACCTGGTGGGTCTGTTCGAGGACACCAACCTGTGCTCCATCCACATCAAGCGTGTCACCATCATGCCCAAAGACATCCAGCTGGCACGCCGTATCCGCGGGGAGCGCGCCTAGAAGGGCATCGCGCCGCACAGCTTTTTTTATTTCAATGTTCTACCTTATACTCTTTGTTTTTATTTTTTATAACCCCCCCCCCCCCTTTCCTGTTCCCATCCGTCCGTCCCCCTGCTTGCTTGTTAGACGTTAGTGGCATCATAATAACCGAGACATAGAGATATCTTCAGTTCACACGTCGGCACTTCATCTGCGCCAACATTTATTTTATTTTTTTGTGAAGGGTACCCATTTGTGCAGGTGCTGGGTTTCACCGGTCACACACACACACACACACACGTACACACACACCTTGCTCATCCCTCTAGGTTGAGCCGCCAAACGGGACGCCTCCCAACCAGCGTGGGGAGGCGGAGGCCATAAGAGGGGGGTCCGGTGAGGGGCGGAGGGGCGGGTGGCGCTGTTCAGCTCGGGGGGCTGGTCTGCTTAAGGGGAGCGGCAACTTCCACAGCAGGGTGCTACTTGAACTGGCCCCCCGCTCTGTGTGGGTCACTCCCTCTTCGCTGCTCTAAACGGCCTGCTCTAGTGCCCTCAAACGCCAACCAAGGCGTGCCCCCTGGGCTCTTGTCATCCGGGTCACGGCACCAAGTGTGACCGGCTGAATCTGCGTTGTGTTTCTTTTTTTAATGAATGACGTGACCCACGATCTGTCCGGACTCGGGAACTCCGACGTCCATTTATTCGTTGCTGAATCTGAATACACACATGAACAAATAGCTTCCTCTTAGCACTTGTGCCCTTACTCCAACTCCTCTCTTCCCAAGGGAATCGGAACAAAGGGAGCACATACAATATTATAACAAAAATTGTTGAAATCAAAGAAATGAAAGACATACCTGAATACACACATGAACAAATAGCTTCCTCTTAGCTCTTGTGCCCTTACTCTAACTCCTCTACGAAACACACAGGGGGGGAATCGCAACAAAACACTAAGTTCCCCAAAACACTGAAATCTATCTAATAACTATGGATAGATATATACCCCAGACTTCCAATTAAACAATGTATGATCAAAATAACTAATATAAATAATGATAAGCAATAAGTTGGTCAAAGATTTGATTACAAAATAAATGTACACACCACTTCCCAAGGGAATCGGAACAAAGGGAAGAGGGCAGGGGGCGCGGGAAACTTATGGGGTTCTCTGGAATGTGGGCGGGAGTACAGAAGGAAGTGGAGCCAAATGAAAGAACAAAATCAAATAGAACATAAGGCGGCATGGAAAGCTAAACTTCAGGTAATAGAAAGAAAAACAAAGGCAATTGTGTAATTATAATTTAAAAGATATAACACCTTGTTACATAAACAAAATGCACTTTGGATCCTACAACATGGAGCCTCTACACTAGTTGTGCCAGCGGAGCTTACATGCGATAAGAACTCAACCAGAATTCCCAGTCCAGCTGTTCTCCTCCCCCTGGTCCTCTCGTCGTCATCAACCATAACATTAGGACGGGTAAGCCTCCGCCAGAACTCACTGACATCAGACATTGAGAGGACGGCTCCATTTAACTTGGTGTCCCATCACAGTAGGCCGCAGGAAGCATGTCAAAAAACAATTATTCACTAGTAGAATGTAGACTAGTTTCTAGTCCCCATTTTTTGTGGGATGGAGGTGTACATTTGTGGCTAAAGGTGTGTAGACACAGCTGGCCTGTGGCCACGTTTTTGAAGTCTGGGGTCAAAAGGTCAAAAGGAGCCGGCACCACACCGCTTATGAGATAACAAAAAGTTAATGTGTGTTTCTCTCATAACTTTTTGTCATTATTAAAGAGAGGCCTGATTCTGAGATATGCATGTTGGATGGCTAGGGTGTAGGTCTGGGAAGAACTTCAGGCCAAAATCTTGCAAGCGAGCCGCTGGGTGAGGTGCAACGAGATGGAGCACTTGCTGAGTCATTTCCTGTAGGGCTGGAGCCACAGGTTGAAGCGTATGCGTCCTTTGAGACCCCCTTTGATATATAAGAGACCCTATACAGCTTACTTAAATGTTGTATCACTTTGCATCACTTCCTTTAGGGCTTCGGCCTCCTAATTGATCATTGTAGTAGGCTAGGATTGAATGCCCTCTTTCATATATATGATACCTCCACCACTGGGACGTGGCAACAATTCTCCATATCCATATGGGGAGGGGGGGATGCTTGTGGACAGTAGGGGTTTACCCTAGACATAAATAGGAAGCAAAATCAGGAAAAGGAATGACCTCTCACAAATATTTATTTAATAAATAGTTTCAAATAACCCTCCCTCGTTATATCAATGAGCTTGGTGTTTTGCTTTCAAAAATAGGTTATAGAAGAAGTCTAAACTGCAGAAAATAAACACATCCAAGCTGCCTTTTAAGGATACCTTGGAATATCTGTCTATTTTTCAACCATCGGACCCTAGTTTACGACAAAAACACCACAATTGACGGCAGCTCCTTTGCCGTCTGGTTTTTAGAGCCATGTAAGGATTAGAGGGGGCGGTCGATAGCAACCGCCATGGCAACCATGACGGTCAAGTGACTGGATGCAGCCCCGTTGAAAAAAATAGAATACCACCCTACACACTCAGTAGATTAATGATATGTAAATTATTATGACCATGAAGTCTTTATTTGCATGGGTTTACATTTCGTTCTGTGTAGCATGGAAAAATCGGAGAAACACTCATTCACGCAAATCGGTTACCGTATCAAAGTGGTTTGACTACGCTACAGTGTCAGTTACAATGTCGAGGATGAGAAAATTAGCCCTTGTTTTGGCGTTAGATGACAACGACGAGGATAACGATGAACCTTCCCGTTTGTGGGTGCATGACATAAACCGGGGACGGCAGCAGTACGGGGCGTTTCATAGTTTGATTCAGGAGCTACGGTTTGATAATGCACGGTTCAGTGCGTATTTCAGACTCGACAAGAGTCAATTTGAAACCTTGTTGCGCATGGTTGCGCCTTCAATAATAAGGCAAGACACCCACATGAGGCAAGCCATCAGTCCAGAGGAACGACTCAGCATTTGTTTAAGGTAAATCCGCAAATATATTTATAAAAAGGACTATGAAATCAGACGCATGTCTCGTAGCTTATTTTACTACTACTACTTAAAGCGCTTTGAGTGTGTGAACAGCGCTATATAAATTGAATCTGTCAATATTATTACTAGTAACAAGCAGGTAGTAGGTTACCTAGCAACAGGTCTAATGTAAGCTATGTTGTCTTGCCTCCCATACTCTTTGGTGTTGCAAAGCTTGTTCTCACTTTCTCAGCATACGTAGGCAAGGCAAGGTAACTTTATTTATATAGCACTTTTCATACACAAGGCAGACTCAAGTGCTTCACATATAAACATTGTCATACAATAAAATAAATTAATAGATAAACATATGGAAAGAAATGGGTAAAATAGAAAGTTAAAAAGGAATTTTAGTATTAAAATAGAATATAAAGGCAAATTTAAAAAAGCTTTTTAGAAAGTGCAATGTATTTAAGATTTAGCAGAAAGCTAAAGCAAACAAAAGTCTTCAGTCTTGTTTTAAAGGTGCTCAGAGTAGGCCTATTTTATATGTATAGCGTCCCTCGCTGGACAGGATGTAGACTGCTAGCATTACCTACCTGACTGTCAGGCCTGCAAATGAAATAGAAACTGCTATCTAACTGCTAACGGCTACAATCAAGATCAACAGGTGTATGCGTGCTTGCTTAATTGTTTCAGACTAAACTAAATATCACTCTTTGGGCAGGTATCTGGCAACTGGCGATTCATTCCGGTCCATCGCTTTCGCCTTCAGGATGGGTGCCAGCACTGTGGCAGGCATAGTTCATCAGGTCTGCACAGCTATTTGGGATTGCCTCCTGCCAGATTACATGCCTATTCCAGACAAAGCAGCGTGGAGAAAGATAGCCACTGGATTCCAACAGCTGGATTTCCCTAACTGCCTAGGGGCAATGGATGGGAAACACGTAGTAATTGAGGCTCCTCCCTCCAGTGGCACTCTTTATTACAATTACAAAGGCACTTTTTCCATCGTCATTCTGGCTGTAGTCGACGCCAGGTACTGTTTCAGGCTTGTTGACATCGGGGCCTATGGAAAAATAATTATTTATTCACCTAGCAGTGAAAAAAACCCGCTGGCAGTGGTGTTTTTAAAAGCACCCAGGATGTTTTTACAAAAACACCCTGTATCATAGGAATATAATGTAAAACATCCACCCGCAACTGCCTGTGTGAACACCCCCTCAGTTGTCAAAAAAAGCGCACGGACGTGGCCTCTATAGCAACGACCTCATACCAACACTGATCAAAAAAACGATTGTTTCTCTCAATCAAAACACAAAACAGGCAACAGACTGTGGTGTAACTGTTTTAAGTAGAGTTTGGGAGACCTGTAGGATGACGTCAGAGGTGGAACGTCAGGGTAGGAGGAGCGGCGGGAGTTGAGAAGGGGAGGCACTTGGTGAAATAAACATTCACGCTTTACAGTTGGACTCCGCGCAAGTTATTTAATAACACGACATGGTGTGAGAAGTCCTGTAGTTAGCGTGAGGGAGAAGCCCCGGAAAAGGACCATTTTAAACCTGCGAACTAAAGAAAGAGAAGGTCAGGATGAGCGACGGAGAAGAGGATAGCAGCAGAGGTCGGCAGCCAACGGCAGCAACAACGGGACCATGCGCTACATTTAATATCCAGCCACCGGAATCCTTCGACTTTTCAAAGCCGCAAGAGTGGGATAAATGGATCCGGAGATTCGAAAGATTTCGCCTGGCAAGTAACCTAAATGCAAGCTCTGAAGAGAACCAAGTCAATACATTGATATACTACATGGGGGACGAAGCGGATGACATCTTACGTGGGCTAACTTTAACGGCTATTCAGGAAAGCACTTACAAAGGGGTACGTGATGGCTTTCAAAGTTTCTTTGTGGTCAAGAAAAACGTAATTTATGAGCGTGCTAAGTTTAACATGCGCATAAAGAGAGAAGGAGAGCTAGTAGATTTGTTTGTCACTGCTTTATACGCGCTAGCAGAACATTGCAGCTACGGTGTGCTACATGACGAGCTTATCCGAGACAGACTCGTTGTTGGACTGTTAGATAACCGGCTGTCCGAACGCATGCAGCTGGACGCAGACCTTACCTTGGACAAAGCTGTTAGAATGGCACGCCAAAGCGAGGAGGTCAAAAAGCAGCAAGTTTCACTGCGGGGTGACACCAGAACACAGGCAAGTGATGCTAAGTCTGTGGATAGGGTCAGAATGCTCAAGACCAGCAAGCCTGCTACAAACAAACCTCAGCACGTAAATGAGCCACACAATGCCCGAAATAGCATAGGGAAAGCGCAGTGTTACAAATGTGGCTGTACTCCATCTCATCCTGCACGAGATTGTCCTGCAAATGAAAGTAAATGCCATGCATGTGGCAAAATGGGTCACTACAGTCGCGTGTGCAGAGCACCAAAATCTGTGCATGAAGTTGAAGAAGAGGAGGACGATGCAATCTTCCTTGGCAGCATCACAGCAAATGGTGAACCATGGACAGTCAGCATAGGCATCCATGACAGCAGTGTGACGTTCAAAATCGATACAGGTGCCGACGTCACAGTCTTGCCACACGCTGTGTTCCTGGAGATATTCAAGAACAATCCACCAATACTCCGAAAAGCAACAAAGCCACTCTTGGGACCAGGTAAGAGTCCACTGGATGTTGTGGGCGTTGTGAGGCTGCTGCTGTGGAGAGTTAAGAAAGCAGAGATGGAGGACGTATATGTTGTGCGTAATCTACACACTGCCTTGCATGGGAAGATCCGTGAGCTGTAAGCTGGGGCTGGTTGCCAGACTGGACAGTGTCACTGTGGAGACATTAACGCAAACCTACCCAAGAATATGCAGCGGACTTGGAGAAATGCGCCAGCCATACGCCATAAAGCTGAAACCAGGGGCTCAACCGTTCTCACTCAAAACACCTAGGAGGATCACATTGCCATTGATGGGTAAAGTCAAGCAGGAACTGTCCCGCATGGAAGACCTCGGGGTGATATGCAGGATTGAGGAGCCGACAGACTGGTGTGCTGGTATCGTGGTGGTGCCAAAAAAAACAGGTGCTGTACGCATATGTGTGGATCTCACTAAACTGAACGAGTCAGTACGTCGGGAGAAGTTTATCCTGCCATCAGTGGAAGAAACACTGGGAATGCTGGCTGGAGCCAGAATTTTTAGTAAGCTGGATGCGAATATGGGGTTTTGGCAAATTCCCCTAACAGATGATTCAGTGAAATTGACAACCTTCATCACACCCTTTGGACGCTTTTTCTTCAAGCGTCTTCCTTTCGGGATAGCATCGGCTCCCGAGCACTTCCAGAACAGAATGGTGACAGAGGTCACAGAAGGGCTCGAGGGTGTGGTGTGCCACATAGATGATGTGCTGGTGTGGGGACGTACACAGGCAGAGCATGACGACCGCCTGCATGCTGTGCTGGAGAAGATCCAAAAGGCAGGCATCACCCTGAACATCGAGAAATGTGACCTGTCAAGGTCAGAGGTGAGCTTTCTAGGCCATGTGGTCTCTGCCAGCGGCATCAGCCCAGACCCAGTCAAGACAGAGGCTGTAAAGAGGATGCAGGAACCGACAACAGTGAGCGAAGTAAGATCCTTTCTCGGCAGGGTGAACCAGCTGGGCAAATTGATCCCGCAGCTGGCGGAGAGGGACAAACCCCTGCGAGATCTCCTGTCGAAAAAGAACTGCTGGATGTGGGACATTGAGCAGGCCAAAGCATTTCAGGATCTGAAGAATGCATTGACGTCGCCACCTGTGCTAGCCATGTGCTAGCCACCTGTGCTAGCCAGACGCATCATCATACGGGCTTGGAGGAGTGCTACTACAAAAGTGGGACGAAGAGTGGAGGCCAATAGCCTACATGTCGCGGTCTCTCACTCCAACCGAGCAGAGATATGCACAAGTGGAAAAGGAGGCATTGGGACTGACCTGGGCCTGCGAGAGGTTTCGCAACTTCCTGATTGGAAAACACTTCCAGCTGGAGACGGATCACAAGCCTCTCTTGAGTCTCCTGGGGTCTCAAGCTCTGGATGCCCTACCTCCTCGGATCCAGCGCTTCAGAATGCGTCTGATGCGCTATTCCTACTCCATATCTCATGTGGCAGGGAAATGTCTGTGGACGGCAGATACACTGTCACGGGCGCCAGTCGAGAGAGCAGAGACACCAGCTGAGAAAGAGCTGTTTGAAGACACTAATATCTACGTCGACATGGTAATGGAGAACTTACCTGCGAGCACCAGCTATCTAGCTGAACTGCGAGACGAGCTGCAGAGGGACAGTGTGTGTGCACGGGTGATGCAGCTGTGTTCAGAAGGATGGCCAGCCCATGGCATTAACGAACCTGCACTTAAGCTGTACTGGTCTGAACGTACTCTTCTCACAGTTCAGCATGGTCTACTGTTGAAAGGACAAAGACTCGTTATCCCCTCAACAATGAGAAATTATGTTCTTGTCAAGCTGCACGAAGGACATCAAGGTGTGGTCAAGTGTAGAGAGAGGGCGCAACAGTCTGTATGGTGGCCAGGGCTGAGCCAGCAGCTGAACGAGGTGGTTCTGAACTGCCGGGCATGCTGCCAGGAGAGACAGAACCACAGGGAGCCGCTGACGCCAACACCGTATCCAGGCCGACCATGGCAAAAGTGCGGAGCAGATTTGTTCGTCCTAGAGAGCGAAACCTACCTGCTAGTAGTGGACTACGCATCAAGGTACGTGGAGATCGCACTGTTAAGCCATACAACATCTAAGGATGTGATCACTCACTTCAAGTCGATTTTTGCACGTCACGGGATCTGTGAGACACTGGTCACTGATAACGGGCCACAGTTCTCAGGAGCTGACTTTGCCAACTTTGCTGAGTCCTATGGGTTTCGTCATGTGACCAGCAGTCCAAAATACCCCCAGGGGAATGCTGAAGCTGAGCGGGCACTACAGACCGTGAAGGGGCTCCTGAAGAAGTCGGGTGATCCATATCTTGCCCTGCTTGCATACCTGCTCTTCCGGATGGAGACGCGGTACTGCTGAAGGAGGAGGAGAGGAAGAGGAGAGATGCACAACACTACAACCTGCGACACCGTGCAAGGAACCTCAACAGCCTCACTCCTGGGCAGGACGTGTGGGTCACAGACCAAAAAGCGGCTGGAGCTGTCATCGGAAGTCACACCACACCTCGCTCATATCTGGTGGAGGGACCCCACGGGATCATGAGGCGAAACCGTCGTCATCTCATAGCCATGCAGCCTTCCCCAGACCAAAGCAACAGTGGTGCAGCTGAGCAGAATCTAGTAGGTGTTCCAGAACGACCTGCAGCAGCACCACCGCAGCAGAATGTTCCAGAACCACCATCTACTCCTACAGTTAGAACCAGGTCTGGGAGAGCTGTGGTAAGACCGACCCGGTTCGACTTGTAATTTTGCTTATCACAGACTTTACAGAGACCTAGAGACAATCCAAAAAAAAAAGAAAAAAAAAAGACAAATATGTGTTCGATACTGTTATTGAGCCACTTTATTGTTGCATTGTCTGAATGTAAATGTTCACGTTTCAGGGTTAGAGTGAGCATAGACAGTACAAGGTGTTTTGTATTGTAGTTTGTATTTTCCTGTTCCCGAAGCAAGGTTAAATTGCTGTGTGTCTGTTGTGAGTGTGAATGACTCATATAGGAGCAGACCTTCCAGCCACAGGGGCAAAATAATCCCCTAAGGTCCTGCGGAATCAATGGCAGTCTACCCATTGATTCTAGAAAGGGGAGATGTGGTGTAACTGTTTTAAGTAGAGTTTGGGAGACCTGTAGGATGACGTCAGAGGTGGAACGTCAGGGTAGGAGGAGCGGCGGGAGTTGAGAAAGCGAGGCACTTGGTGAAATAAACATTCACGCTTTACAGTTGGACTCCGCGCAAGTTATTTAATAACACGACACAGACAACTGATGCCCATAAACTTAACCCATAGGCCTGCATATTTTGTAATAAACAAGGACACGTTGGTGTAGTTGTGTTGAGGAATGTTACAGATTTCACTGTAACATCGCCGTTAATGTGCAGCCATCGGGTCTTCCGTTAGCCAATGGGATGAATGCTCATAGCTTCATATATTGCCGTGGAGGGATTACATTGCAATGAGTCGAAATCCCCCTGCGTCGAAAAAAGAAGCACATGGTCCTGCGTTAGCCAATGGGATGAATGCTCATAGCGTCTCTATGTGCAGCTATCGGCTCTTCCGTTAGCCAATGGGATGAATGCTCATAGCTTCATATATTGCCGTGGTGGGATTACATTGCAATGAGTGGAAAACCCCCTGCGTCGAAAAAAGAAGCGCAAGGTCCACCGTTAGCCAATGGGATGAATGCTCATAGCGTCTCTATGTGCAGCCGTCGGGTCTCCCGTGAAGGGGTTACATTGTAACGGTACGGCCACACCAACCGCGTTACTCGCGTTAGGGGCATCCAAACTCGGCATTTTTGCATAGGGAACCATTGGTATAGGCGCGTAGACGCGTTACATGCGTTGAAGCGTCGCGTTAGGGGCGTTACCAAACGCGTTACTCGCGTTGGATAACGCGAGTAACGCGCCTAACCTGACGCTTGATCATTGTGTGGTGGTTATATGGCAAGCCATCACCGCCAGAAAGCGGCATCATTTAGACGCGTATCACCTTCATTACGCCGTAAAATACGCCGTAAAATGTAGAAAAACGGCGTATTTTACGCCGTCATGCGCAAAAAAGCGCCGCTTTTTATGCCGCAATTATGCCTTTCAAGAGCGCGCGTAAAATACGCCGTATTTTACGCGCGTTTTGATGTTCAAAACGCGCGTATTTTACGCGCGTTTTGGTGTTCAAAACGCGCGTAAAATACGCGCGTTTTGAACATCAAAACGCGCGTAAAATACGGCGTTCCTCTAGTATGCTAATAATCTCCGCCCTTCTGTTCTCTCAGCCAATGCATTTGAAGTGTTTGCGCCCAATCGCTGACCAAGACAAGCAGACCAAATCAGTTCAGCGCAGATCTGCTTTGAGAATTTCTCCTCTCATTTGGTGTTAGTTGTAGCGTCATTTAGATATATATATTAGTAAATGCAATTGTAACTGGGTGGTTCCCGTGGCCCATTTGATAGAGACGCTTGACCTGTAGGCAGGAGGATGTCGGATCAAATCCATTTATTACCATATTTCTGCTTTTGTCAGATGGTCACGCTTTTATGATCGCAATGCTTTTTCGTCGGCAAGCCAGACCTCCTGTGTTATAAGTTCCAAAGACAGTGCCTTTTTAGTCAGCCAGCCAGATCATCTTGGTGTCTTGTAACACGCTTTATAAGTTAATTATATTTAAATTATTATAGCCATCGAGCCTTTATTTTCGTGGAGTTATCGTTACATCCTCTCGTTCAATCGATATAAATACACAGTGGAAAGGAGTGAGAGGGAGCCACAGTTACAAAAGTGTCAAACAAGCTGTCCTCTAAATCACCATTTCCCTAGGCCTATATGTTTTCATGCCGACAAATGGTTGAAATAAAGTAACGTTGTGACCCGGCGTATATTAGACTTGTTAAATGCAGAAATGCTTGCTGGCAGTGTCTATTCAGTTTCAACACTCCAATTCCAAAATTATGTTTTCATGTCGTCAAATGCTCGAAATAAAGTCAGGTTGTGACTCGACATCTACTTGACTTATACACCTCAACGCAGGTCGAGGAAATGTTTGCTGGTTGGCGTGCCACTGCTTGGATAGGGAAAAACCTACCTTTGCCATACGACTACTACATTGCTGTTACAACTGACTCGTTAGCCCCTAACCCCTAAGAAGTTAGAAAGCATTTATATTAAGATTTAATTATTAACTATAGTGATATGTCAATTAAATATGATTTGTGTTAAAACTCGGTACATTAATGAAGTGAAATAGCACCATAGACCACTGTTACGTATTTTAAGAATCTAAGCTTCCCTCACTTGTCCACTAGGAAGTAGGACCAAACATATAAGCTGCGTTACCCTCACATAGCCACAAGGGGAGCATGACGTTATTGAAGGCTGCTCCCTCTTCACCTTTAATTAAGTGAAGAAGCCGAAGCCATAACGTCACCCCGGCCACGCCCACTAGGCCACGCCCACTGCATAGGCCACACCCACTTGACGTCCTGTACGGAGGACGTCGAGTGAACGCCCGAGAGATTTTCAGCGACACCCGCGAAGGGTCACGGGCCTCTGCCCGTGGCCCATAGAAGGCCAGAGATCAATAGGTAGACGCGCAGAAAGCCACCCGGGCCCTTAGCCCGGGGGGCTTAAAGTAGATCACGGTATTTTCCTCTCACACGTGTTAGATTCAATTCCCTCCGTATAGCTTCACTTACCATGCCGAAACATGCCGACGACTTTATAATAAATGAAGTGAGTTCAAAGCAACCCGGGATTGGACAACTTTCTTCGAGAATATGCAATACCACCATCTAGAGTTCTAAATTAAAGCACATTACTTTAACTTCTGCCACATTGCACTCTCTTCCTACAAGCTTTAAACTTGGTGTGACTCATTCCCATAGATAGGGGTACTGATTGATAGAGGTTTTGGTATAGGCCTACTATGTTATGTTTCCAAGCTGATATTCACTTTGAAAACTGGTTCTCTTTAGGTAGAGATTTATTTTTTTATGTTCTAGTTGGCAAGACCAGCAGCATGAGGAGGGGCAAGGCCAGCAGCATGACACCCTCACTCAATCCACTCTGAACTTCACCCTTAACATTGACGGCTTCACCATCACCCCCTCCACCAAAATCCGTAACCTTGGAGTTATCCTGGACCCCACTCTCTCCTTCCTCCCCCATGTTAACCATATTACCAAAACTGCCTTTTTCCACCTCCGAAACATCGCCCGCCTCCGCCCCAACCTGTCAACTACCGCTGCTGTGACACTCATCCACGCTTTCATTTCATCCAGGCTTGACATCTGTAATGCTCTTCTCTACGGCACCACCAACAAAGTCCTCAAAAAACTTCAATATTTCCATACCTCAGCTGCACGCCCCCTCACTGGTACCCGCTCCAGAGAACACATCACACCTGTCCTCCGTGAACTCCATTGGCTTCCAATTAAACACAGAATCAACTACAAAATCTTACTCATCACCTACAAGGCCCTCAACAGCCTAGCCCCCCCCTACCTTGCCGACCTCCTCCATCACCACGCCCCCTCCCGATTCCTCAGGTCCATCTCTGCCAACCTGCTACAAGTTCCACGGAGTAGGCGCCGGACTTGGGGTGATCGGGCCTTCTCAGTTGCTACCCCCACCCTTTGGAATTCACTCCCCTCCCACGTCAAAGTCTCTCCAACCCTCTCTTCTTTCAAATCTGCCCTCAAAATACACCTTTTCACACTAGCCTTCCCTACCTAACTACCACCTTATTCTTCATGTTTAACCTCTGTTTTTATTTTATTCCTAGTCTGTCTTACATAGTTTTGATAGGGCAATATGTAAAGCGTCTTAGAGTACCATATTAAGCGCTATATCAATTTAATTTATTATTATTTATTATTAACATTTAAGTAAGATGTACCTTGGGGTCTCTTATCCATCAAAGGGGCTCGCAAAGGACGCATACGCTTCCACCTGTGGCTCCAGCCCTACAGGAAATGACTCAGCAAGTGCTCCATCTCGTTGCACCTGCACCCAGCGGCTCGCTTGCAAGATTTTGGCCTGAAGTTCTTCCCAGACCTACACCCTAGCCATCCAACACGCATATCTGAGAATCAGGCTTCTCTTTAATAATGACAAAAAGTTATTAGAGAAATACACATTAACTTTTTGTTATCTCATAAGCGGCGTGGTGCCGGCTCCTTTTGACCCCAGACTTCAAAAACGTGGCCACAGGCCAGCTGTGTCTACACACCTTAAGCCACAAATGTACACCTCCATCCCACAAAAAATGGGGACTAGAAACTAACCTCTGTCTTATGTACATTTACTGTACTGTTGGAGGTCATGCCCCTTTTCCGGCCTTTTCGAGATAGCTAGGGATGCAAAAATGTTTACACACATTTCCCGGGGCCCCGAGAACGACATATCCGAGATTTGGAGTTCTAGCCCTTAGAGAAAAAAAGTTTTCCCAAATGGACTGTCATTTGGACTAAGCCCCTCAGAAGTGTTACCTGCAAGACCTAATGGTTCAGAATGTGGTGGAAAAACAGTTTTTGAGATAGGAAGGTCCTACCGCCCTGAAATTTGAATACCTTATTCTAAGGCCTAACTGGGACCCCCGCACCGAAACTTGGCCCGGTCGGACCCCGAGTGCAGGAAGGGGGGGCCTGGACTTTCATAATCCTTGCTCGGTGACTGTAAAGGATGTTTGGTCGGATGTTATGACGAAGAATCATAATGTGAATGGGAATATTCTATAAATGTCTTGATATCATCTTTCGTCTCAACACTTCTGCTGCAGCCGCTTAAAGTCTCACTCCGAGAACCTTAAAATATGAATCAATCCATTAGAAGTATGAAAATATCTTCCCGGTTGCGTAACGGGGCAAACAAGGTGTCCTTTGACATCTACGTTTCGAGGCGATTGCAACAGTGCCACACATGATCATAATTGAATATGTTTCGGGGTAGTAATTAGCTGTCGATTTTGGAGGCCTTTATCAATAATGACAAGCTATAGATTTGCTTCCCGATGGAGATTTCTGAAAAATTACATGTTATTTAGCATCTACACGTTAAGCTGAGTCCAATGAGATCAAGCTCGCCCTCTTGCTATACCGAGATGATGTCCTAGACCTAGGTGTACCATGTAAAATACATGTTACCATTTTCTAGAGTGTCATGCTTGGTGTCATTGGACTCAGCTCAACGTGTAGATGCTAAATAACATGTCATTTGTCACAAATTTCTATCGGGAAGCAAATCAATAGCTGCTCATTATTGATTAAGGCCTCCAATTTCGACAGCTAATTACTACCATTAAACATGTTCGAATATGCTCATGTGTGGCACCGTTGCAATCGTAGATGTTGAAGGACACCTTGTTCGCTCTCTTACACCACCGGGAAGATATTTACATGCTTCTGATTGACTAATGAATTGATTCAGCTATTCCCCCAGAAGTCTGGGGTCAAAAGGTCAAAAGGAGCCGGCACCACGCAGCTTATGAGACAAAAGTTAATGTGTATTTCTCTCATACATTTTTGTCATTATTAAAGAGAGGCCTGATTCTCAGATATGCAGGTTGGATGGCTACGGTGTAGGTCTGGGAATAACTTCAGGCCAAAATCTTGCAAGCGAGCCGCTGGGTGCAGGTGCAACGAGATGGAGCACTTGCTGAGTCATTTCCTGTAGGGCTGGAGCCACAGGTTGAAGCGTATGCGTCCTTTGAGACCCCCTTTGATATATAAGAGACCTCAAAGTAAAGCTTACTTAAATGTTGTCGACCCAGTCACCTATTGCATCACTTCCTTTAGGGCTTCGGCCTCCTAATTGATTAGACATTATAGTATAATTGAATGCCCTCTTTCATATATATGATACCTCCACCACTGGGACGTGGCAACAATTCTCCAAATCCATATGGGGAGGGGGGGGGTGATGCTTGTGGACAGTAGGGTTGTACACTAGACATAAATAGGAAGAAAACTCAGGAGAAGGAATGACCTCTCATAAATATTTATTTGATAAATTGTTTCAAATAACCCTGCCTCGTTAAATCAATGAGCTTGGTGTTTTGCTTTCAAAAATAGGTTATAGAAGAAGTCTAAACTGCAGAAAATAAAAACATCCAAGCTGCCTTTTAAGGATACCTTGGAATATCTGTCTATTTTTTAACCATCGGACCCTAGTTTACGACAAAAACAACACAATTTACGGCAGCTCATTTGCCGCGTGGTTTTTAGAGCCATGTAAGGATTAGAGGGGCTGGTCGATAGCAACCACCATAGCAACCATGACGGTCAAGTGACTGAATGCCGCCCCGTTGAAAAAAATAGAATACCACCCTCAGGAGATTAATGATATTTAAATGATTATGACCATGAAGTCTTTATTTGCATGGGTTTACATTTCGTTCTGTGTAGCATGGAAAAATCGGAGAAACACTCCCATTCGGAATGCATTGGTTTACATTTCTTTCTTTGGAGCACAGTTATTTTTATTTATTTTCAGTTTTTGAGGAGGTGCTTCAAAGATGCTAATTTTCTGCAATAATCCAAAATCAAATGGAAAAACCCGTTGGCTTTTTGTCAAGGGAACCCAGGGCGACGCTCACTTCCGGGTTGGCCAACATACGTCATCCCTCCACCTCTATACTGTAATAACACATGTTGAAGTTGAATGATAATGAATGAATTTATTCTTTATTCTGCCTTAGTATTTATTTATTTATTTAGCAGCGAAATGCTGTGTGTGTGTGTGTGTGTGTGTGTGTGTGTGTGTGTGTGTGTGTGTGTGTGTGTGTGTGTGTGTGTGTGTGTGTATAACACGCTATTTTATGTTGAAATGCGACGTAATCCAGTGTTCACGAAAACGTACACTGTCAACGTATGCTTTTGGCGACTGGGTTGGCTCTCAGATATACGTGTTTCTAACAAGATGATATCATTAAAAGTTACATAAAGTAACGGTTTAATAACACAAACGCAGGAAACACGTGAGCTGCTAGTTTAGCAAAAGCAGCGTCCCTAACAACCTGACGTCGTTGAAACCGGTTGAAACATGCGAGCGAGCCGATACAATCTTCCTAATAACTATAAAACTAAAGATCAGACACAATCACTGACTGAAGATTATCCAAGTAAAAAGTATATTTCTAGCTAGAAATGTTATTAGAAACACGTTTAACGGTGAATCGGTCCTAAAATATAGCATTTCCCATTCAGTTAATGCTGGGTTTTGCGTATCATATGCACGCGAAATGGACGTATCCACCCACCACAGTAGTTAATGCTAGGTTTTGCGTATCATATGCACGCGAAATGGTCATTTGGCGTATGTACTGCACGCATTTTGAAAGTGTCAAACCGTGCGATCTGTACGCATATTGGTGAGACTGGGTTGCAACGGAACTTATAGCACAGGAGGTCTGGCTTGCCGACGAAAAAGCATTGCGATCATAAAAGCGTGACCATCTGACAAAAGCAGAAATGTGGTAATAAATGGATTTGATCCAACAACCTCCTGCCTACAGGTCAAGCGTCTCTATCAAATGGACCACGGGAACCACTCAGTTGCAATTGCATTTACTAATATATATATCTAAATGACGCTACAACTAACGCCAAATGAGAGGAGAAATTCTCAAAGCAGATCTGTGCTGAACTGATTTGGTCTGCTTGTCTTGGTCAGCGATTGGGCGCAAACACTTCAAAAGCATTGGCTGAGAGAAAAGAAGGGCGGAGATTATTAGCATACTAGAGGAACGCCGTATTTTACGCGCGTTTTGATGTTCAAAACGCGCGTATTTTACGCGCGCTCTTGAAAGGCTTAATTGCGGCGTAAAAAGCGGCGCTTTTTTGCGCATGACGGCGTAAAATACGCCGTTTTTCTACATTTTACGGCGTATTTTACGGCGTAATGAAGGTGATACGCGTCTATAGGATGCCGCTTTCTGGCGGGGATGGCTTGCCATATGGTTCAACGCTGTCAACGCGTCAACGCGCCAACGCAGCTAGATGAGTCCATGTCCATGCAAGTGAACGGAGCGTTCCCTCTTCGTCATAACTATCAAACCAAACATCCTTCACATTCACTGAGCGAACATTATGAAAGTAAAATGCACATTTCTCGCTAAAAATGTTTCCATAAACGCATTTAATGGCGTAACTATGTAACTATTTCCACCCAGAATAAAGAAAAATGTCGGCCGTGGCTGCGCTGGAGAGGTAGGAAACCCAAACGCCGCCGTGTTTGGGTGATAGAGTTTAGATCAGGTTAGATTAAATAATCTCGGATATAAATAACAATAATCGGGTTAAATAACTTCACATGGTGTGTCTGGTGTGTTTCCAGCATTCGCAGTGTTGATCAGCAGAGAAGCAGTCCGCCAAGACGTTGAGGTTGCTTAGCAACCAGAGACTCTGTCCATACAAGTGAATAAAAGAAAAGATGTCGGCCGTATGCTTCTGTGCAAGCTCACTACTCTCTGCCAGTGATGTCGGGTCAAGCTCGACGCTGATTGGCTACCGCGGCTAAGCGTCACGCGTTGGAGCGTTGAAAGTTCAATTTTCTGAACTCCGGGCGTTGGTGCGTTGGGCGCGTTACTGCGTTTACGTGCGTAATTACGTGCAACTGCCGCGCCTAAAGGTACGGCCACACCAAAAGCGTTACCCGCGTATCACGCGTATAAAATCGGCAATTTTTCCATAGGGAACCATTGGTTTACGCGCGTATGAGACGCGTACACGCGTTACATGCGTATAAGCAACATTTTACTCGCGTTAGGCGCGTATGAGGCGCGTATATATACGCGCGTACATATACGCGCGTGCATATACTCGCGTACATATACGCGCGTACGAGGAGTTCAAAAAATTGAACTTTTTACGCTCATACGCGCCGCAATAGCCAATCAGCGTTGAGCTTGACCCGACGTCACTGGCAGAGAGTAGTGAGCTTGGACAGAAGCATACGGCCGACATCTTTCTTTATTCTGTGTGGAAATAGTAACATAGTTACGCCATTAAATGCTTTTATGGAAACATTTTTAGCTAGAAATGTGTATTTTACTTTCATAATGTTCGCTCGGTGAATGTGAAGGATGTTTGGTTTGATAGTTATGACGAAGAGGGAACGCTCCGTTCACTTGCATGGACAGAGTCTCTGGTTACTAAGCAACCTCAACATCTTGGCGGACTATATATCTGCTGATCAACACTACGAATGCTGGAAACACACCAGACACACCATGTGAAGTTATTTAAAACGATTATTGTTATTTATATCCGAGATTATTTAATCTAACCCGATCTAAACTCTATCACCCAAACACGGCGGCGTTTGGGTTTCCTACCTCGGACTCCAGCGCAGCCATGTCCATGGCAGCCACGGCCGGCAACTTTCTACATTCTGGGTGGAAATAGTAACATAGTTACGCCATTAAATGCGTTTATGGAAACATTTCTAGCGAGAAATGTGCATTTTACTTTCATAAGGTTCGCTCGGTGAATGTGAAGGATGTTTGGTTTGATAGTTATGACGAAGAGTGAACGCTCCGTTCACTTGCATACACACCATGTGAAGTTATTTAACCCGATTATTGTTATTTATATCCGAGATTATTTAATCTAACCCGATCCAAGCTCTATCATCCACCCAAACACGGCGGCGTTTGGGTTTCCTTCCTCGGACTCCTAAATCCAGCGCAGCCACAGGCTGGGGGGGGGGAGTTTTGGGCGGTCTCATCTACGCGCGTTACGCGCGTATCTGACCATTTTTGACACAAAATGGTCAAGCAACATTTTAGCTGCGTTACGCGCGTACATGGTACGCGAGGTACGCGCTTGGTGTGTTCGCGGCTTAACGCCCCCAACGCAACGCTTCAACGCGTGTACCGCGCCTAGACCAATGGTTCCCTATGCAAAAATGCCGATTTTCAACGCCCCTAACGCGAGCAACGCGGTTGGTGTGGCCGTACCTTTAGGGGCGTTATGGTGTGGCCGAAGCCAAAGTCACCGACCGTTCGTCAAAAATCGACGCATTCGGAGTGAGAATGTGTTGGTCTTGCACGTGCTGAGCGTCTCCTAGCTGATCATAAACATTAACCCTTGTCTAATGGTGCGTTCCAGAGCCCACCCAAACCAGTGGGAGGTCCTACCTGAACTGTACTAGCTCCTACTTCACAGCGTTCCAGGCTTTGAAGTAGGATGTAAACAGAAAACATGGACGACCGCCGCGAAAAGCTGATACTCGCTTTGTTTTTGAAGAGGGATTTTGACTGTCAGCAATTAAGTGTACTTACATACACAAACGATATGGAAGAGGCCAAACGACGGATGAGGTAATTATGCACTGTAGCCTTCCTCATTGCAATTTTTTTTTGAAAAAGTAAAAAACGTCTAAAGAAAAATATATGTCTATCCATTTGGCTAGGCTACGTGTTGTCTTCTTACACCCCTTCCCCTATTAAACGGCACAAAACTGTATGACAGTAAACAAATTGCATGTTTATACAACAACATTTGTCCTGATGTAATGTCAATCAATATTACAACAACAGAGTTGTTATTCTTCCTGTTAAGTAGTCCCCCCCCTCTGGTGTTTGGTATTTGTATTTTGATGTGGCATTCAATTTTTTTTAAATCTGTCCATAATTTAGGAACTAATTCACTTTATGTTCTCCTTTTCAGAATATCAATACTTGGCCAATGTGTTATACCACGGCAAATTCTCAAGACTGGTACCGAATGGGAAATACTATTTCAAATGGATGAACACACATTTTACAGACATCTTCGCATTAACCACTCCCAGTTTGATTACATAACTTACCTACTGAAGCAGCTGGGCCTAAATGAAGAGCACACAGGAGGCCCTTCTTCCATTCCTCTGAGACAAAAGCTTGCACTTTTTTGTGGTATTTGGCCAATCAGAATAGTTTTCTTGAAATGTCAGACAAATTTAACATGTCACAATCATCAGCCCATAGATGTATTGTTGAAGTGCTCTCAGCTTTTTACAACATGGTGCCCTCTTTTGTCAGCTGGCCCACCATTTGTGAGAAGACAGCCTCCTCTGCTGCTTTCAACACAAAGTGTGGAATACAAGGAATTATTGGGGCCATTGATGGCTGCCACATAAAGATACAAAGACCACACACCAGAGGGGGGGGACTACTTAAACAGAAAAAAACATTACTCTGTTGTTCTGCAAGGGATTGTGGATGAGACTGGGAGGTTTCGTGACATATTTGTGGGTGCACCTGGCAAGGTGCATGATGCAAGAATTCTACGAAAATCCACTTTTTTTGAAAACTGGAACGACAAGATGGGGTGGTTCATGTTGCTCGGGGATAGTGCCTATATAGGGCAAGCTTACCCTTTCATCTTGACCCCGAAGAGGGACAACGGAGCCCTCACCATGCAGGACCAACTGAACAACTCTAAGATAAGCAGAGGCCGAGTAGTTGTAGAGCAGGTATTCGGTAGACTAAAGTACAAATGGAGGAGAGTTAGAGATCTCCAGAACACCAGACTGTATTTAGTAGTCATGCTCATTGTGTCTGCGTATATGCTCCATAATCTGTGCACAGGTCCTGCAGACATCTGTGAAGAGCATCCAGGTGGTTGTCCGCGTCAAGAAGATGAAAACATCTGACATTGAGTAATAAACCATGTTCTTGCAATGGGCATATCTGTTTTGTGTCATTTCTGCTTAACCTTTGTTCTGCTTTGTTTTTGAGATAAGTGTCATACATTTCATACTTGCTTTTAAATCCAAAGGAAACATCACAAACAGTTTGAGAGTAAAAAAAACCTTTATTTGAATACAGTTATGAAAAATCATGATACATAAGCCCTGGAAATTAATAACTGACATTTTTTAACAGGCATGTCCAAAAAATTGTTGGCACAAATGGTATAGTAGGCTATGACAATACATTTAATTATAACATTTTTTTTAACACAAGCTGTCCAAAAAGTGGTATAGGCACTGAACATGTGTCAAACAAGTGGTATAGTAGGCTATGGCTAGTTTAAATTATCAAGAGAAATTACTACTCACTACTACCTTGGTTCACTACCCTAACCCTAACCCAACACTTTGAGACTTGTTAAGATATTCTCTCATTAGAACTTCAAAGGAGGTCTGAGCCTGTTTCATTTGAATTAATAATTCACTGTGCCTCCTTCCATTGGCAGACTCTGACACTCTTGAGTAATTCCACAAGGTCACATTGCTGCTAGGTGTGCTCACTGCTCGGTTCTGGGCTCACTGTGCTCGGTGCTGGGCTCACTGTGCTAGCTATGCTACCCTGTGGAGATGGGCTGGCTGCAAGTAACTGCCCACCGTCATTGACCAGATCAGGCCTGCGAATCTGGATGCCCTCTGAAGTTCCAATAACTGGGAACTCGACATCATGGTTTGCCCCCAAAAGAGCATCCATTTCATTATAGAATTTGAAGAGAATTGTTCCCCTCCCTGCGCTCCTGTTATTATCCTTAATTTTTTTATACCCATCTATAAGGGTGTTCCATTTTCTATTGAGCCGTGCAGGATCAAATATCTGACCAAAATGGTCTGACAGCTGACCAGCCATTTCCCCCCACATATGTTTCTTTGAGCCTTTCCCATGTTTTATCCTGCTATTAAGCTCTGCCAGGGTCTGAGGGAGTTCACTCCCATTTGCCTCTAGGTGTCTCCTCATTAAATCAATAAGAAAGAGCGTATGCTCTCGAGTAAAGTTATCATTGCATTGCATCTGTGATGCACTTGAGCTGCTGGACTCTTCCTCCATACTCTCCTCTCCATGGTCCTCTGTCCCTGTCTCCCTCTCAGTTTCTGTCAGGAATCTAGGATGTGGTGACTGTCTTTGCTATTCTCATGATTCTTTTGCTGAAAATGATTTAGATCTGCTCCATGACCTACCTGGAAGGACAATACGTAATTTAGTTGATGGAAACATTAAAATAACGTTGCATGACAATCTACAGAAGAGCAACAGCATGACAATGTAGGCTATGCATCAAAAGAGCAACATCTAATTCGCAAACGTTTGAACACCCGCCTAATCACAACAAATGAGTAGGCTAGTCTCGGGATGGGCACGAGTAGTAAATTCCAAACTCGAGTGATCGAAGGAATTCCTCGAGGATCAATCAAGTACTCGTTAAATGATGAACGGCAATATTACCAACCAAACATGTAATGCTTATTCTCCATCAAAAGTCAGAGTTAGAGTATTCATTATTTATTTTTGCAAACGTTCAAAACACATTTCCCTTACAAAAATAAATATGCGTCTCACAATTTAAATCACGTCGAACCAAGGCCTGTAAGGGTTTAAAAAAAACAAAAAAAAAACAAGTAGCCTAACCATTGCAAATAATTTAAAGCTGCAAATAAAACAGCATTAAATGGACTATGGAAGTAGTCAGCGTTGTGACCTTCTATACACGGCCAGGATTACACACGCATCTTGCACTGGTGAAAATAGCCGACACACTTGGTTGCTGCGGGTCTGCTTTCCCGAACTCACCGTTGTGTTTCAGGAGCATATGTTGCCGCATAGTACTTGTAGTACTCTGGTAGCTCGATTTCGCTTGGCATATTTTACATTTCACCTCATGATCTCCTATTTCTTTAAAGTATTTCAATTCTTCGCAGCGCTTTGCTTTAACCGCCATCTCTTAACTTTTTAAGCGGCACGGCACGCGCCACACAGAAATTTGATACATTTCATTTTCTTTGTGCCCACGGCATGCGTTAGCGACGACGCACAGAAAATGGATACATTTGCTTCAGAAAACTTTGTTTATATACAAACTCGAGTTTGCCTGTCCACCAACCGAGTTCATTTGTAACGAGGAGTAGCCTACTCGAGTAATCGATTCCTCACGCCCATCCCTATCTGCTACCGAAATCGCAGTCTCCTTAGAGGAAATATTACAATATTAACAATAACACATTGATAAGTCGAACACATTGATTAACATATTGTCCAGCACTGGGTAACATTGGTTGACGATAGCGGTCTTCTAACTAAAACCTCTTCACTAACGGTTCTGGAGCCGTATATATAAAAGTGCTGCATATCGCTAGGCCTATATAACGTAACTGGGTATACTTTTACCATTTATCTTTATGGCAACAGATAATAACGACATAATTTCACTCCATAATATGTAATAAACAAGTTGTGTTAAAATTGCAGTGTCTAAAACAACCCTACACGCAGAGAAGCAAAGTTTAACCCATTTGTTGAAGTTTTACCTTGCACGAACTGTGACTGCACGGGCGCCGCCATTATCCTCCGACTTAAATTTGGTGAAGTGGGGGTAGGTCGATCACCCCCCAGTTCGATAGTGGGAGGTTCCACTTCGACGGTGGGATGTTCCACTTCGACAGGCATTCCAGTGCCTTTTTCTTAGTTGGAGGTAGGATAAGTCCCACGTCCCACTGGTTTGTGGGCTCTGGAACGCACCATAATCGCTGCCGAGAGATACTGGCGAGCCCTCGCTGGCTCCGTCTGTTATGGTAGGGTCCGCATGGACCGGAAGGAGTGGGAGGAGCCGGTGTGACGTATTTCCCTCGGCTTCCTCACTTGTCTGTGGTGCTGCCCCCTGTGGATGGAGCAGCTGTTGCAGCCTTCAGTAAGGTCATGCTCCCTTTGTGGCTATGTATAGTATTTGCGGCTTATATGTTTGGTCCCGCTTCCTAGGCTCTATGTGTGGGTAGCTCAGGTTCTTAAAATACGTAACAATATACACTGCTGCTTGAGATGCATTTGATGAATTTTAGTTGTTCACTATACTGTCTGCTCTATACTGAACGTTTGAAATTGAATTGTCTGTTTGTAATGTGCACTGTCTGTTTATAAAGTGTAGGCCTGTTGTCTGTTTGTACTGTGTACTGTCTGTTTAAATAAGTGTAGACATGTTGTCTCTTTATACTGTGTACTGTCTGTTTAATTAAGTGTAGGCCTGTTGTCTCTTTATACTGTGTACTGTCTGTTTATAAAGTTTAGGTCTGTTGTCTGTCTGTACTGTGTACTGCCTGTTTTATTAAGTGTAGTTGTCTGTTTGGACGGTACTGTCTGTTTAATTAAGTGTAGGCCTGTTGTCTTTATATACTGTGTACTGTCTGTTTTATTAAGTGTAAGCCTGTTGTCTATTTGGACAGTACTGTCTGTTTTATAAAGTGTAGGCCTTTTTTCTGTTTGAACTGTACTGTCTGTTTTATAAAGTGTAGGCCTGTTGTCTGTTAACACTGGACAGTTTTCTTATCGCATCGTTATTTCTTGTTACAATACTTTTGTATGTAATCAATATACTTGACTGTAATCTTACTTTTGTCCATGAGATGGCGTCGAATTATTAAGGGCAAATGTGCCTGTAGTTCATCACGGTCTGTGGTTTTATTTCTGACCATTATATATATATTTAGCAAGTGAAGGTTGTTTGTCTGCTAAGCTTAAACATGGGCCTATTAGGCTAATAGTGGCCCATTATAAGCATGTTACATCACATGTCACAAATTTTGGATTTCTAAGTAGCCTCGGGCTAATCTCATATCACAATTCGGATTATTAAACCCAGAAGTTACAAATGTGTGTGTCTGCGTTTGAGTTGACCGTGTGGATTATAGGGTAGACTGCGTGGTTTCCCCGCAGGACGCAACATCCTAATCTCTCCAATCCCCCCTAAAGCCACACAGCCCCAGGCACATCAGCTCTTCATTTAACCTGAGAGTTTACACACAAGGACGGCCTCCTCCTTCCCTCCTCCCGAGGATTAGGGCGCTAATTTGGGTAATAATAATAAAAAAAAGGACATTATGTTTAAGGGGCACCGACCATGTTATACTCATGGTGGATTAAAACCCTCACCTTTTAACAGATCGAATTAAAAGGTTGATCCAGTCCAACCCAGCGTGTGGGTTGAGTTGATGAACCGGACGTGTAGAGTGGTCCCTCAGTGTGCTGCTTTCCCACTCATATCTACTGCTCCAACAGAAAACACTGGACCCCATACGGCGCTCATTGCTCAACATCAGCTCGGTAACGATCCTTTTGGACAAACGCAATAAAGACTCACTCTCTGTTTCATGCTGTATGTTTCTATGTGATGATGTCCATAACATGACGCATAGCGCGTTGGTGGTTGTGTGGGAGCGGGCCCTGCAGTCCAGCGGACATGTGCTCTGATTCCCAGGCTCCCTGCTGGGTGCAGTGATGTCAAACTCACCCATACTGGGAGCTCAGCTCTCAGGAGGGAAAAGCAAACCCGTTTTATTTGTTCATTCATTGCATTGCATCCTTGCTTATAACATAATTTAAACATGAATCAATCGATTATCAGACAGTCTGATTGTCATTTTAAAGTTGAAGGTTTTTGAAAGGTATTCGGATATTTGTATTCAAATAATTATCCTACAACGCAAACTTGTTCACTTCAATGAAGGCGTAGGAAATCAAACGGTGGTCTCCGTAATAACGTACATACATAAACATAGCCTATATACATATAATAGTAGGCCTACAGGCTATCTCCTCCATGGAGAAGGTGGAGACTAATGTTGCCAAATGTTAAATCACCGCAGAGCATATCGTCGGATTTTGGGCGTTTTAAGTAGTTAACAAGGATATAAAGTAAATCCGTTTAATTTGTCTTTTAGTTATCCTGTCCGATAATCCTCAGTAATCACAGATCATGGGGATTACTGTGGGGGGGATTATCTCCAATGCAATAGCCTACACTCAGACTCTGCATTCACTTTCTTTCTGCATCAGTGTAGTGTAGTATAATATTATTGGATTTCCTCAGCGATCCTTCAACAACATCAGCCAATTTATTCATCAACAAGTTCGACTATATTGCCCGAGTCTATTGCAATTTTATTTCCTCCAACGCTCCGTGACCGATCCGTCCATTCAGAGGCCGCTGCGCTCCGCGCGTCACGGGGACCGAGTGTCTCCATTCCCAAGCAGCCCCTCGCTCTGCAGCTTGTTGGCCTGGAGGGCAACAGGCAACAATGTCTCACGTCTGCATTTTGAATTTAACATAAAGTGGTCACGGGCCGATCTTTATCGTGGAGTGAGTGAATGAGGAGCCATTCAGCCACAGAGCGCCCAGGTAGCAGCAGCAGTTGGAAACACACGACACGGACGCAATTTTTTTTTCCCCACTAAATATAGATAGAAGGAAGTCATCAAATGCTAAATTGGATTGTGTAAAATAAATTGTTTACATCTAACATTTCCACTGATATTAAATGGATGCATTCTCTATTTAAAAAAAAAATAAGAATTCTCCTGTTAACATATTTCTATTCCCCCTAACAATACAATGAAATTGTTTAGGGCTCCTACAGTGGAACAACATTAACTCCACATATTACTGTTACTGAAGAGTGTTTCGCTACATCACATATCCTGTGGGAGGGCAGGCCCGCTGGGCTGTGTCAGCCGAACAGCGGTGGCAGTAGCAGAAGCCCTCATTTATAACACGACGTGTTGCACATAAAGGCGTGAGGGGCGCAAGTGGTGTCCTTCCCACGGCCTGCCCCGTGCTGCAGCTATCTATACAAAGTGAGCCCCTTCATTCACTCAATGAATAGTCATTCAGAGTCAATAGATGTTTACTTACAGACCCTCGACCAGTTGGTTGCCTCGTTTGCATTTCAGGTACCGGGAGCGTTAATTTGTCGCGTAATGGTGTCAGATAGACGTAGGGCCCTGGGCCACCACTGTGCTTTTATCCGTCGACCAGTTCTCCCTGTAAGAGTACTGGCTGTCACAAGTGCGCTCGGACCTGGTGGTAGGGCGGGATCCACTTATGAACTGAATAAATGACCAGAGAAATGCACCTCACATTTTGTATAGGCTAAAGCAGTTTAGGCCTACACCGAATAACACGGTTAAAGGGACTGCTTTTGACAAACAATGCATGACAATTATTAGGTGAGTGCTGCATGCATCGGTCAACTGTTGTTCTTCTTAAGTTTAATTCTTTCTGGTTCTACAGACTTTGGGACCCAACTCCTTCCACAATGTTTCACCTAGAGACTCTAATTTTAAATTGTTCAAATTAGCTTGGAATCCATCCAAATATATAACTTTTTACGATATTCTACTTTTAATTTTTTTTTTTTTACAATGGAATCCCACTATCTGACACTTCCAACTACTTCAGACATCATAACTTGCTCAGTTTTTATAACCATTAACCGTGAACCATTATATGTAAATAATTGTGATACTTTTTCAGAATCACAGTTTAACAGTTACATTTCCTACCCGCTTCGTATATTACCAGTTGGTCTCATTGACGTTGAGGCTCGAGGGGAGGACGTTCTAGAAGATGACGCTCTCGCCCAGGTTGGCTGTCACAAAAGCTAAATACTGCGGAGTCCCGGAGCACAGCAACGTCAATATTTAACCTAGAAACACAATGTCAAGGCATAACGTTATTTATTTTTACACTGGTGCTACAATTATGAATCGATTAGACATATGTTTGATATTTATCGGGTGCTTGTCTGTGGGGACCCCGTTTATCTGGTTAGAGGCTAGGTGCTTGCTACATATGCGGTTTACTTCCGGTAGAAGCTAAATGCCAATAACAATGCCTGACAATCTTTTTCACGTCACTCTATCTAAACAAACGATATTTAATATGAAAGCTGGAGGCCAACGGTATAGGCCTCATAATATTTTTTGCGTATTTCGATGAACTTGATGTGAAGGAATAAGGTCAAAAATATACTTTTCCTAGTTTCTACCACACACACTCTCTCTCTCTCTCTCTCTCTCTCTCTCTCTCTCTCTCTCTCTCTCTCTCTCTCTCTCTCTCTCTCTCTCTCTCTCTCTCTCTCTCTCTCTCTCTCTCTCTCTCTCTCTCTCTCTCTTTCTCTATCAGAACAGCTCAGCTATTCTATATTTGATCTCGAATGTATTCATTCTTCATCACATTAGCTTTTTGTTTTACCCTTCACCTGATTTAAGCCATTTAACATTTATTTACGCCTTAAACTAGGCCAGGCCTATATGTGGCTTTACTAAAACATATTTTCGACCTCACTTTGCACTCAAGCACTCGCCGCATTATCTGCAGGAAATGCATAGTTATTAATAGTGTTGTTATTCTTCTAATTTTTCATCTACTTTTCACTCATCTTCCAATTCTTCTATTTTTAATTTATATGCTTATTCATAAACATAATTTCCCATTGAGGGTATCATTGCATCTTATTTTCTTCTAAACACCTGTTATGTGCTGTTGTGCCGTGATGGGCTGTTAAAGGCTGGGTTTGGTCCTCATAAAGCTGAATGTGTAGCACTTGTTTGTGTCTTGTAATTGTCAGGCCCCGTGGTAATGAAGTCTGTCTGCGCCCCCCCACTAAGCGGGAGCGGGGGGATTACCTCGAGGTGAGCGCACTGACATGTGATTGGTCGGCGCTCCTGGTGAAAGGCACGCGACTTGAGTTGTTCCTATAAAGTCCCCTCGCGTGCCGGTTGGTGAACACACAGGGGAACAAGGACCGAGCGGGACACCAAGCAGTCACAGGGGAACAAGGACATAGCGGGGACCGCAGTCACAGGGGAACAAGGACATAGCGGGGACAGCAGACACAGGGAAACGAGGACTGAGCGGGGACAGCAGACACAGGGAAACAAGGACCGAGCGGGGACAGCAGACACGGGAACAAGGACCGAGCGGGGACAGTAGACACAGTGTGGACAGCAAACCGCAGGAGGAGCAGCTCTGAGATGGAAAGCGTCCTGGACCCCTTCTCCACGCTGGACACCTTCGCTTCCTCCCCTTATTTTGACGATGAAGATTTCTTCACCGATCATTCTTCTAAAGACGGACACCTGGAGGCGGACGATCTATTGGAGGACGATGTTGAATTCCTCAACAGTCATTTCCAAGACTATTACGAAGACAGCCGAGGAGCGCCTTACGACGGGGACTACGACATGGGAGACCTCTCCTTCTCCTCATCGTCCTCCACGCTGTCTTACGGATGCACCGACAGCATAGCAGACCTGTCCCCGTATCACGGTGGGCCAATGTCAAAGAGGAGGAGGCGGATGAGGTCCGACGTGGAGATGCAGCACCTGAGACAAGCGGCCAACGTGAGGGAGCGACGGCGCATGCAGTCCATCAACGACGCGTTCGAGGGGCTCCGCTCACACATCCCCACGCTGCCCTACGAGAAGCGCCTGTCCAAGGTGGACACCCTGCGGCTGGCCATCGGCTACATCAACTTCCTGGCCGAGCTGGTCCAGTCGGACATGCCCATCAGAAACCCCAACAGCGATGCGCACGTTCAGCCAAAGAAAGTCATCATCTGTCACAGAGGCACAAGTAAGATCAACCGCCCCTCCCCCTCCGGAACACGCGCACTTACACACACAAACAAACACACACGCACACACACACACGCGCGCGCGCGCGCACAGATACGGCCACACGCACGCACATATACACAAACACAAGTACACAATCGCACGCACCCACGCACATAAACACAACCAACCACACACACACACACACACACACACACACACACACACACACACACACACACACACACACACACACACACACACACACACACGCAGCATCCAAACGAATGTTAACAGTTTCCTTCTCTTCAGGGTCTCCGTCCCCGAGCGATCCGGACTACGGGCTGCCCCCCCTGGCCGGACACTCTCTGTCCTGGACAGACGAGAAGCACCTACGGGACCAGAACATCATCAGGACGGCCAAGGTCTGGACCCCCGAGGACCCCCGCAAACTGCACATGAAATCCTCCTTCACCGATGTCGAGAACGAGCCTCCCTTTAGCATGGTAGCATTGAAATGTTAGTTACATTATTTTTATATAACATTTATAAACATTTGTATTCCACAGTATGCCTGGTGTAAATGTGAAGATACATATTTTGTTGAATTTGCGTTAAACGCAGAAAAAAGTGCGCCTGGTTTCACCGCCTGTGGGACTTCCTGGTGCCATCTTGTTGTACATGCCTTCATTGATTCAATGAGTTTGTAAATACGCATCGGACTCGTATTGTATCCGTTTTGCATTGTCTACATTTGAAATGAAGCATTTTCAAATGCAAAAGTTGTTAATAATAATCTATTTAATTTAATACAATTTTTGGGATAATTTATGTTTAATTTATTAGTTTATCCAGTTAATTTATACAGTAGGCCCATATATAGTAGGCCTATATATTTATTTTATCATTCAACCGTGAATTATATATTTATACATCTTCTGCAAATAAATATTTTATACTGTCTTTGACGACTCAGTGTCTCAGTTCTCATTCTTTCTTGAAAATGTAAAGAGGCATCCTTCCTTGCATTAATAATTATTGGGCGAAAGAATGGATGAATTTTCATCCGTGTAAATTCAATTATGATCCATTTATGTATAACCTAACTTTTTTTTGGAATTATTATGGATATGGCCTAAATAAATAAAAAAGTATTATACTATAATAAATCAATAATAATTGAATGGCTGGCTCGCACAATTGAACCTGTAGGCCTATTCGCCTGTTTAAGCGGAATCAAAGTATTGATGGGGCACTTAATCAATGGTTAAATGCAGGCTTGTCATTGGCCTAAGGTTCAGCATTAGCTATAAAAGTTTGGAAAACGATTGTATGTGAAATACGCAAATAGAATCCATAATTCCATAACGAATCGGCCTTTAAAATAAAAGGTAGAATAACATATAAAGGATTAGGGCTCATATGCAGTGTAAAGTTCCGGAAAGGTTTTGTTGGACATCGCTGCTCCTGCCAGGTGCCGCATTTCCCTTGCTTGGAGCCACACGTCCTCCCATTCCGTTCCTGTCCGCCCCTCATAGTGTACTGGAGGCTCCAATGTGCGCAGCGTCCTATCAGCGACGCATTCACACTGCAGGCTTCACTGCTCATGGGGACCGTAAGGACTCTGCACTTAAGACTCAATCTGGACTTTTGAAAAGGTGAAGTATAAATGCCCTGGACGATGAGCATACATTTGCAGAGGAGGTTTTGGTGGAGGTTTAATCTGTGATAATAGCGTCCCATTATTGACTGGGAATAGCAAAACGTGATACTGGCCAACTTATCGAGTGGAACATATTTCCATGTGGCACCCTTGATGCAAAAAGAAAAATTCCCCACGAGATAAATAAAGTAATCTTGAATCTTGGAAATGGAATCATGTAGATAGTGGTAAAGATAAGATGCGAATGTCAAATAAAGACGCCATAATGTGATATTTGCCATTTCATTCAGCAAAGATGGGAATAGCATCTGTGCAACACAGTAGAAGGCCATTCAATTATGGCGTGCCTTTTTTTTAAGTCGTTTTTTGTGTAGGCGCATATACTACAAAGACTAAAATGCCTTCTTTAACGCCCTTTGGTACCGACGAAGCGGAATGGACAGGCGCATTGGAGCCTTGAAATACTCCGGGTATCTTGTCACTCCCGGCCGCGTTTTTGGCACGGCTCTTAAAGAGAAAGCACTTTACTGTCTGACAGGTTTTATTTCTAGGTTCTCTGCAGTCTGCCATCGAGAGCAACTGTGCCAAGCGGTGGTTTGTTTGATAAGGGTGTACTGAAAGACGACGTCAATAGAAGACCTTATACCATCCATCTATCTATCTATCTATCTATCTATCTATCTATCTATCTATCTATCTATCTATCTATCTATCTATCTATCTATCTATCTATCTCTCTCTCTCTCTCTCTCTCTCTCTCTCTCTCTCTCTCTCTCTCTCTCTCTCTCTCTCTCTCTCTCTCTCTCTCTATATATATATATATATATATATATATATATATATATATATATATATATATTTATAGCTACACGTCTACCTATACTATTTATTCTGCATGAACTGTTTAACATTACATAATTTCAGGTGGATCTGGCTGACTCGGATACGTTTTTTTTTAATCATAAATCAACAACACCAGTTGCAGCAAAGGGAAAAACCATTAAGGAATAGAAAATACAACATAAGGCCAAAGATATCAAAAAGGCTGGGACTAGCCCACTCCCCCGTGGCCCACTTCATTTTCCATGGCCTTTGGAAGCGCCTTGCAAAGTAAATTACATCTTTATAACGGCGTCGTGGCCCGTTGTAAATGATCAGTCTCCCTGGCCGTTCACAGGGGATGCACCTGGTATTTCAAACTTTGCCTCTTTTCATTTCTCTGGGTCTGAGTCCCTGGGCAGCAGCTGCCTAAAAGCAAGCAAAGAGAGGCCCTTGCTATGTCTTCGAGACGAGTTGGCACCGTTTTCCACATCTTTAATGTACCATCGGCTATTGTCCGGCAGACAATATGGGAAGTGTAAAGCATGAGGTTTTGCAATAATAAAACACATTCTCATTGATGTGCCACCCGGGCTTCAGCTCGGAGTGTGAGCCAGCCAGCTTTAACATTGTATTTGTTTTGTCCCTCTCCTTGCATCCCAAGCCAATTAACTAAAAGGTCGTATTGCTAAGCCTTGATATACCAATTAAATTTGTGTCGGCTTTTAAGAGAGAAAGGATAAGGACTCGGTGAGTTCTTCTTCTTCCGACACCGTTTCCCCCGGCATCACCTGGCCTCTAGACAGCAGAACAAACCTCTCACCGTCCCACCGCGCAACACTCTGCGCTATTGTCTCCAAAGTTAATTACTCATTACTAGGATTTTACAAAACCGATTTTACGTATGTTTTGTGTCGTATGTTTTGGATCTTACGCAGATGTTGCGATTGAAATTTTGAATTCAATTTGAAAAAGAAGGACGGGTACTTGTTGCAATTGACAGCGTAAAAACGCTTTGGGCACATCTTCAGAGAATAAAAAAATCGACCGATAAACAGACTTCAACCTGCTCTGTTTCAGCCTTTGTTTTGTTTGTGAATAATTAATGTTAATAGGGACAGGTTTGTATACTTTGAATGCACGGACCACAGGTGCGGAGTGACAAGATGAATTACCGGCTCTGATTTTTGCCAAAGCTCGAGGGCTCTTGTCTAGGGTCTCCAAGCTGATAGAAAATATTGTCATCTCTTTGATTCGCAGCATTACTTTCACCGAGCACAATGCCGCGTGATGAAAAGCTTATGTTGTAATGAAACGGGAATGACGGTGGCCGCAGCAGACTCCTGAAAGAAAGAGAAAGGAGCGAGTCAATGGCGAGACGCGCGTCTGGTTTTGTGCGCAAGTGCTCCATCTAACTCAAATAAAGGAGCCTTTCCAACTTTAAAGGGCCACGTTTTACCTTTAATAATGGATGGACGGCGGCAGCCATTAAACATATGGTGCTAAGACGCGGGTCTTTTGTGGAAGAAAACCCCTGAGATGGTAACTTCTGTTTCTTTCCGGGATATTGAACTTTTCAATAGCTTCAACGTTATGCGAGACAACACAGTTTATGGGACGCTTATTACTAAGGAGAACACCTGATTGGTTAAATTAATATACAATGCCAAACCCGCTGGTGAAAATCAACGATTAGTGCCACAAATCCGAATATATTAAGGAAAGGTACAACCAGAGACTGAACAATAGGGTATCCAACGGTTTCGAGTGAGCTTTTTGCGCACGGCCATCTATTGTGACGCGCAGTGCATGCGCCGTTCTGCTGAGGACGTTGGCTCAAGATAAACGAATTAACCAATAAAAAATGTAAGTGCTTCGCTAATATACTTGCTTCACATTAAATAGCACATTAAGTGGGTTTACTCTTGCGGTGACATATAGGCCTAGTATAGAGTAGACCAGTAGACCTATAGTATACTAGTATACTGTTTTATTAAGATTTAAGTCTAATTTACGGATAAATATTGCGGAAACTTCATTGAGAGAAAATATATAACCCAACATTACTCCCAAAATGAAATAAAAAAGCAGCATCTTCGTGCGTAAAAGTTCGAAATTGATCTGTTGCGCAACTGCGCGTCTTGGCGAATAACATTTGATCACCAATAACAATATCGATATAAATTGTATATTAGTATGCCTTTTCTTCATGTAGAACAATATCTGATCATAAACAAATCCAAATGAATTGGTCGAAAATAACTCGATCATGCAATGCCCACATCTGATTAGATAGACTTTCTTTGTGCTGTGCTAAACATTCGGCATTCAACATTTTTTCGACCCCTATGTAATCATAGTAATAATAGTAGTAATAGTCAAAATAGTAATAATAATATATATATATGTAAATATTTGTTTTTTTATTATCTTGTATTTACTTCGTAGGCCCTAAATGTGTGTTATATTTTTGTATACGATTAGGCATACTCAACAAATGAGATAGGTTTAGTTTAAACTAAAAATATAACTTAAAATCCAAGCACTGCTAACGGAGGCCCCTGATAAGCATGAGTTTATACATGAACAGCAAATCCATCCAACATTAGAGCGATGTGCACTCCTCCTATATCTCCAGAGCAGCTGTCGACAGTGATGTGAGACCCTCGATGGACAATACGGCCTGACCCCCAGACAACTGGAGACATGCCTTGCAGGAAATTAGCCGTAGGCGTCAAGACAGTTTGTTGCAGTAGGCCTATCTGTTGCCACTGAAGTAATGCTTGACTATAAATACCTATTTGTCGGTAACATTAATACTAATGTATAAGCAATTGTGATAAAAGCAACATAGGCCTATATGTAACAATTTTACAACGAAAATTAGGGAAAAAAATATAAATAATAGCGAATTATTTTATTAATTTATAATTATGTGTAGCCTGCATTATATTTATTAGTTTGTAATCGATACATATTTTAATCGATACATTTTATAATAACACAAATAACTTACATTCACTCTACATATCCCTATGTTGCAATGTAAGCAAACATAAGATCGTACAGACCTATGGGTTTAACTTGGCTGCTGAAATGTACTGAATGTTGTTTATTACTAAAGGCCTTTATGTAAATGAATTCAGAGTTTGTAAGTGTGTCTGGAAGGTTAAAAATGAAATGAGCCCTGGCAGTCAGTGTGTCGCTCCGGGGGGTCTCCGGACCCCGGCGCGTCCGTCAAAGCCAGCCTTTCTCTCCCAGCCCTGAGCTTTCTCCTCTCGACTATCTCCATACAAAATGGTTTCCCGATTCCCGTCATGCGGCAGAGGGTACAAAACTCGTTGTAACCCAGCTAAATGAGTCCATGGCTCCTTTGTTCCTCTCCATGACAGACTTCTGTTTCTGTAGAATTGTTTCATGACTCCGTCTCCATCCTTTCTCAGTTGCCAGGACTCAGAGGTGTAAAAGCATGCATCATTTTTCACCAGCGCCCCGTTTTGATATTCACAAAGGGCTGCTATGAAACAGTCTCTTCACTTGTTCCCTCGCTTGAACTTCACTGATGTCCGACTGCTCTCTTTTCCTGGCACAGCAGGGATGGATTTGCAAGACAAATGCGGCTGTATGTGTGAGCGAGTCAAATGGTACAAACCCCTATTGCAGCAGGCCCGACTAAAGGCTGGAGAGACGTCAAATCAATCAAAACACTTGGATTACAACGATTTTTTTTATATTATATAAATGATTGTACTAATTCGTTCAAACTACATAAACAGTAATAAACTCGACGAACCACTTTGATCAAAAGACACGTTATAGGCCGACACAATACACAAAAAATAAAACCCAACTCTTCCAGAGAGCCTAACATGTCAGGAAATGGTCAATAGCCTACATAGAACATAAGGAGCTGATTGCGCATGAGCTTTTAGGAGGCCTAAAGAGCTTTGGCACTTTTTAATATTTCAACTTACAAAACGAGTAAATAACCTACAGAGCCTAATAGGACAACCCAAATGCAGAAAAGCGCAAGTAGTTGTTTAGGTGGCCTGGCGCCAGTCTTCAGTCCTGGGAAGTCTTCCAGCAACTTAGCGTCTGTGATTAACCCAAGTGCGCTCACACTCCACAGGAACCCTACAACCAGCGCACGCTTTTTATCCACTTACCAATTAACCAATTACTTGGCGTTGACATAATTTCTTGTCTCTCAGGCCAATGGCCCATGTTAGTTGGATATAAGACGGCCTACATGTAATTATCCATGACGACTGTTAACTTTTAAATCCCAGAACTAGAAGAATATCTTAGATGCTATTTAATTGATCCTTTAAGGAGCTGACCCTGGTTAGGAATTCAGATATTAATATTATATATAATCATATGTCATTTGAATATATAGGCCAATAATGGAAAAGGAATAAAGAAAAAATATATATATATATATATATATATATATATATATATATATATATATATATATATATATATATATATATATATATATATATATATATATATATATAGCCAATATTTAAATAAGGCTCCCCATTTAAAATCTAAATTGTGTAGTCTAAACTCGAACTTAACTTTATTTTATATAAAGTGTAATAAGTGAACATCAAAGCATTACATGCAAAGCCATTTTGTCAATGATGAATAGGCCCTGATTTCCTTCATAGATATCACATCCTGCTGGCATTATCCAATAACACCAGATTATCACCCATACGTGTCAGTAAAACATATGCAATGGTTTAGATTAGATCAATGCAGAATGAACTGAAAAAGTGACACAGCCTTTAATGCAATTATCTGAAGAATGGGAAAGTGGCCTCAGTTAAAAAAGCAGATTTAGATCTAAATATTGAATGCATTAATTGACAGCAGCATAAAGACTGCAGAGTAATTGATGACAGGGCTATCTATTTGAACGAGAGATTAATTTACTTAATTGGGACAGGAAAGTCGTTTTTATCATATTTAACAAGTTGAGGGAGAAGCTTGTATCCAAAGCAAAATGCCAGTGAAGACAATAACCGGCAATGAAGGAAAAGGGAAAGGTCAACAATGCAGAGTACTGAGGACATTACAGATCAGAGCCAGAAGCTCTCAGCTGACAGTCCAGACTGAGCTGATTAGTCTTTTACATTGGCTAGTAAAGTTATACAAGCAATCAGAGGTTCAATAAAAAAATACAAAGGGTGTTGGTTTTATGTTGCCTCCTGCATTCTGTCAGTTTTTCAGTAATTGTAGCAACTAAGCACATTTGTAGGAGGCAAAAATAATGGTTCTTATGATGAGATAAGATGAATAACTAAAGTTTGAACATGCGTCGATATTGCAATACAAGGCCATCTGCTAAATAAATACATGTAAATGTCTCAAATACCTTCTTTTCTTGATTCAAGACGATTTCCAGCTCAGTTCAAACCATTAAGAATTGAAATTCCACCATGTCCGATACAGTATAATAGGCATAACAAATTAGAAACATTAGGCTCATGGCAAAAGTCCAACGTTTGTCCCAGATACTGTTTGAGGGAATGTGGGAGTTAACATAGAAAGGGTTGTGTTGCTATGAGAGAAAAAGAAAATAAAAAAGTTTCCTTTACGTTTCTTTATGTATTGTGTACATCTAGGCATGCATAAATATACTGTTGGACTCAGAAGAGAAGAGTAGCAGGATTGCATGATAATTTTAGGTCGGATTCTGGGAGGAAGTTAATAAAAATAAAGACAATTTATGCACACAACGTAAGGTATACCTTCTGTACAAAATTAAAATTGCTGCCAGATTGAGTGAAGCTGGTAATAAGGTTAATCTTCAGTGTCAGATATTTGACTTCCTAAGGAGTCAGAGTATTAAACGTTCACACCGACACATTGGCACTTAGAATTTTAGAATACGTCAAATGAAACTGATGGAAGTTGTTTCATTATTACATAGAAAAACTGAGTGTATCTTCCACTTAACAGTCTACTCCCACAATGTTACTCTCTAACACAAACAGGCGTTTCGGAAAAGAGGGCGGTGGTTCTAAGCTATTCTCTTTTTGTTGTTGTTATGTATCAAAGAAAATGTCCGGCCTGTCCCATGGGAGGGGCAACATGACATTTCCACGGTGGCTTCTAAACAGGTCAGCCAAGGGAACCAAAGGAGCCCAAAGTGGTGGGAGGGGAAGACTTTCAACCGAAACCGTGTAACTGAATCTAAACCAGTGGTTAAACCCATTCAGACAGCATTGGAATGGGGAGGAGAAGTGACAATACAATAGCATTCGCAAGCCCAACACTGAGGTGTCGGCGTGACCAGAGTGGCGTTGAACAGACGAAAAGACCCTCAGCCAGCCAGCAAGTCAGTCAGTCAGTCAGTCAGTCAGTCAGTCAGTCAGTCAGTCAGTGCTTCATCTCACTCATTGGCTTCTATTAGACTGGCCTTGGCTCTACAACATTGGATCTCTTTGCATCTATCTTTCTCTATTTGTTTTTTAGTTGTTTGATACTCGATCGTTTTGTTTCATTTACCTTACAGAATAAATAAAAAAACACTGTCAAGGGGATTTTTCTGCAAAGGAGTTGAGCAGAAATGATGAAGTGAAAGGGGCAGAGAGGACTGAGAATGGGGAACTAAAGACTCAGTCTGCCCTTGCCCTGACCTGCAGCTTTCAGGGGGCTTGAACGCATCAGAAATCCCATTGTGGGGGGTGATTAATTGAGAGAGATAACTCACCATGAACAGAGATTGTTATAGGCTTTAATGTGGTAGGCCTGGCTTTTTAAATGCTGCTTTCACATACTTTTGTAGTCAACCATATGGGCCCAGACGTATTCACTGACAAAAGGCAAACTGAAATTTATCACGCTTGTAGATCCTGCTAACAACATGTTCTTTTTAGAAATCTCCCTTTATAAATTGTATTCTCTGTAGGCTGAATATTACTTCTTTGGACTTGAATATTTGGCCAAAAATAAAGTTTATACATAATGCAGCATGGAGTTTTGATGGAGAATCTTGATTCAGTTTTATTAAGGTTTGAAATTGATGACGTGATGCAACCTGCCAGCCGGAATGAGGCGTTGCATCGCTGTTATTGACTGCGCTGTGCTGAGCGGATTACTACCCCTACTAATACACAAAATGAGACGAAAAGTGTCAGCAATAAACAAAATAAAGCAAGAACTGTTGAAATCAAAGACAAATAATGCTGTAGGTTCCCGTTCTAGGATCTCTCTTTTCTTAATCTTCAATGTCAATTGTATGGTTTCTATATCCGTCTTGACTGCAGCTTATTTGGAGAATCTTTAAACAAACCAATGATCCTGGTCTTTGTTTGAATCCACTCTAGGCATTGAAATAACTTTCACAATGTTTTCTAATGTAATCTGTATAGTCTGTAACAGTGATCAACTGAACTAAATTTACTTCAAGAAAGAAAACTAAAATATATAGGAAAGAGGTTTTTATTTTTCCCAACCCCACCTGAACTCTTGGGTGTAGGTTAAATGAGGCAAAGCTGGCAAACAAATATATAAGAAAATACTGTGACCATCTTTGATAGCTCTGAATGTTAGTTGAGGACTGTGGTAAGAAGTCCCGGGGGCCGGACTGGTGCTGGCCGCTTCTTATCTGTTCGGGGTAAATTAT